>NC_092878.1:31924614-32009620 GCF_028372415.1 Notamacropus eugenii | reverse complement strand
CAATTCTCCACTATCTTCTCTTTGAAATTCCCTCCTCCCACATCCCTTTAGTCCAGTTAGTTGCCAGGTCTTGTTGATTCAAGTCTCGCTGTTTTATATCCATAATCTAAGCTGCTGCCAATTGATGTTCCTAAAACAGGGGTCTGACTTAAGAAGCTTCAGGAGCTTCCTATGGCCTCTGGGATAAAATACAAAATCCATTTAAAACTTTTCATGATCTGCCTCCCATCTACCTTTCCAGTCTGTTGGCTATTAGTCCTTTTGACGATACATACACTCAGTCTCCTGCCTCCATTCTTTTGCATTAACTATCTCTCAGGTGTATAATACATTCCTTCTTTACCTTTGCCTCTTATAAGCCCTCGCTTCTTCACTATTATATAAGACTTTTCCTGACCTATTTTTCCTCTACCCTAGTTATCATTTGTCTCTTAACACTACTTTATATATACTCATCTGTGTATATGCTGTATATGTTGAAATGGAGGAATTTTTTTTCCTTTTTATCTGTAGTATTAAGGATGCCTTGCATATATGGAAACTTAATGAATGTTGAATTAAATTGAATTAAAAAAGGTTGTTGCATTTTATGGGATGGTAATTACAGAAAGATTTGTTGGGGTATACATGTCTGTGTGTATAGAGGTTATATATATATGTGTGTGTGTGTGTATACACACTTAGATAGTATGGCTCTTGGGTATATAGTAGGCTGTGAAAGTCATGGAATGAGAGCAACAGTCATACTAAAATTAGCACAAGAACAATGAGTAGATTATAGAAATGGGAAATGATTTATAATTCAGAAGTCATGTCAAGGATCTTCACAGCCTATTGATGTACCTTGACAAGTATATTCACTTAGTATGGTTTTTGTAAGATTAAATACATTAATGAGACCTGCCTTTTTCAGTTTTCTCGTTGATGCTTGCACATCTTTGGAACAACATCTTCATGTTAAGGGTCTTTTTAGGGTTTCTGGATCAGCTACCCATATAAAAGCACTGAAGGTAGGCATATTCCTTGACTATTTTTTCTTTCCACAGTTGTCTAATTAGGTTTTTGTTGTTACAGTCCTCAGATATGACATGAATGTGCAAAGGGTCTATGATTTTCTAGCATGTGGACTCCGTCTAACATCACATCCCATATGACTTTAAATAATTACTGTGGAGATGTCTGTGAGCACCTTGCACATAGGTAGTTATTGGGGGGAGGGTTTGAACCCAGGTCTAATGACTCCCAAGCTCAGCATTATGTCCTCTCATCTTTTCGGTATTAATGAATGGTAGAGTTACAGCTGACCAGCTATTATTCCCTTTGTGGAAAGCATTTATAGCTTACATGAATCCAGTAGTTAAAGAAATTAAGTATTTTTGATTGTTTGCTAGAGCTTCTTGTGTGTTTTGTAATACATGACACCAGAAGCAAATAAATAAAAGAATTAAAGTTTACTAAGAAAAACTCTTTATCTTGAGATGTAAGCAGAGATTTTGATCAAAATGGAGATCTTAAATCAAAGAATACTGATGACTTGAAATTTATTTCAGAGGAAACTGAATCATGGTGAAAGCTGTCTGTCTTCTGCAGATCCACAGGATATCACAGATCTTATTAAGAAATTTTTTAGGGAGTTGCCAGAACCCATCTTTCCAGTTGATTTGCATGAAGCTTTTATCAAAGCTCAACAGTTGGAAACAGAGGAGAGGGATACTGCTACAATGTTGCTCTCTTGTCTTATGACTGACAATATAGTATATGTATTACGGTACTTCTTTAACTTTCTCCGGAATGTTTCTCTCAGGTAAGTAAAGATCAAGTACAAAAAATTTTAGCTATGGGGAACTTTTGGCTAGCCAGTTATAATTTTAAGCAACAGTACATTTATTTTGTTTTCAGCTATTTGGGATGGAAATATTTCTTAAAATTTATTTACATATTTCCTTATCTTCTCAAATGGAGTATATTGAATACAATTTCGTTTTTTCTTTATCATTTTGAATGTCATTATTTGTATACCGTAATACAGTGATCTCCAGGGGCCTGTTTCTGCAAGGCAGTTTACCCTAAAAGGTCTAACCTGTGATGCCATTTGATTTCATATTTCTGTTTTTTTATAATTTTTCTATTTCTTTCCTTGCTATCACCTGTCATTTCTCACTACAGTTTTTGTGCCTGCCTGTAACCACTCCTCTCACCCTTTCTGTTTGGCTACTTCTAATCAGTTATGAACTTTGAAACCAAATGCAATAACCAACTGTCTTACTATTATGTTTTAAATAAGTTAGTACTGATTGAGGATTTTGAGAAGCTTGGCTGTGAATAAAATATTAGTTTTGGATGCATGGATTTTATAAATTAATTTGACTGTTAGAAGCTTTTTTATTTCCTATTTCTTGGTTAAATTCCTGATAAGGTTTAGTATTTGCCTTATACATAGCCAATATTAAGTAAGAGTCCCTACAAATATGCCTGTTAGCTTCTTGAAATTGTTTCTTAGTTCAAATTTTGACTACGTTTAATGGTACCTACTTTTTTTTTTTTTTAAAGAGTCAGTGAGAATAAGATGGATAGTTATAATCTTGCAGCAATGCTTGCTCCAAACCTTTTACATTCATGGAATGAGAAAGTGTCGAAGAATGCAAGGGAAGAAATTCGACTGGAGATTGCGGTGGTAAAGACCCTGATTGATCATGCAGCTGATATTGGTAAGAAAAGGTGAAATGTCTTCAGGGCAGAATGTTTATGGCTTGCCAGCTTCTCCCAACTAACCATTAAAACTCTGAGGCAGAAACAGTGAAAGAGTGCTGGACTAAGTTAGAGGCCTTGGGCTCACAGAGACCTCCAGCTCTTTTGCTTGCTCCATATGTGATCTTGACAGTCATTTAACCCTCGGGATTTCAGTTTTATCATCCGTAAAATGAAGGGGGTGAACCAAATGACTTCTGAAGGTTCCTTCAAGCTCAAGTATATGATTTAGGAACCTGTTCTCTGACAGAAGTTTAGTGTAGAATACCTTTATTTTTAAAACAACACAATAAAAACAACATTGTCAATGTTATCCTTTAGGGCGTGTGCCAGAGTTTATCATGGAAAAGATACCAGTCATGTTGGGTATTGATGGCCCCAGTTCTACTCCATCACTAGACGACTGCGAAGAAGGTGAATATGAGTCTTCTATTGAACATAAGGAAAAGAGAAGACAGGGTGTAGGTGGTGAGTATTATTACTATTTGACCTAAGCATGGAGGTTTATAAGCTTTTATTATTTAAGGTAACTACTCAACAGAAATTTTTTTTACTACCTTCTTTATGTTAAGGGCTGTGGGAGATATAAAGACGCATACCATATTATTACCTTTCTTGGTGTATACAGTCTAGTTGAAGAGATAAAACATAGACTCCTAGAATTACAGAATTTTTTAGGTAAGAGGGGGAGCCTCTTCCAGACTCTTTATTTTACTAATGGGGAGACTATGCTTCATGTAGGTTAAGTGACCTGCCCAAGTTGTAGTGCTTGCTAATGACAAAGAGTCAGAATGTAGGTCTATAGAGTTCCTCTTGCAAAGAGTTAAAAATAGCAATATTAGTAAATGTAAGATTGTTAAAATGCCCTCGGCTTGAAGAAGAATGAGTTGTTAGGGAGGGCTAATTGGAATTTTATTTGGATAATCAAAAATGCATAATATTTGGCCTGGATGAGGAAATTCAGGTGTGGAAGGGCGTGGTACATGTGGGAGACAGTAAGTAGACTAACTTTGTTTAAATGAAGACTTAAATGGAGAAAGGGAAGAAATCAGAAAAGAAGACTGAGGACGGTCACGGAGAATCGTTGAACGCTAACTCAGGCGATTAAGTTTTATCATGTAAGCAGTGGCCACCAAGTGGAAGATTTGGTCAGAGTATTGATGTCCTGGAAATGATATTTTGGATGAGTCTTTAACAGTACACAGCATTATTTTTAGGCCAGAAAGACTGGAAGGGAATTGAGGAAGGTTTTTGCAATAATCCAGGTGTGAATAGTCAAGGCCTGGCCTAAATTGGTAGCATTGTAAAAAGGAAGGAATAGATGAAAAAGGTGCAAAGAGTCAATAGGACTGCAGGCCATTGTAATACAATTTTTAATAAAGTCAAATATATTTTAGGACTCACATAACTTAAAGTTAGAAGGGACCCTAAAAATCATGTAGTTCAATTTCCTTTACAGGCAAACAGTTTTTTAGGATTTAGGGGGATGTTGACAAAATCTTTTGTTTTTTTGCATTCGGTAGATTATATTTTTGTAGATTAAACTCAGACAAGACCAAAATAAAGCAGATGTAGACCTCCAGAGAAATTCTAGCCACACAGATGCATGTCATTCCAAAGCAGCTTCTTTGTATTTTTAAAGATAGCAGAAGGATGATGTACATCAAAAGGCCAGAGCTAGAGGTCAAGCCTAAAAGCTAGATAATTTATGCGATTGGTGCCTGACACTTAATAAATGATTTTTGACCGCTGTACAGAAAGAGCAGATAAGCTACAGATATAAGCCTTGGGGTACACAGAAAGGAAAGTAGTGTCATCAAGTGGACTGGATCATTTTGTGTCTGCCTCCTTTCCATGGGATTCCCTTATACCTTTCGCTAGGTAGAACAAGAGGAACTCTCCATTGTTTTCAGGACCAGACTCTTAAGATTGCTTTTACGTATGAATTATATGTTTCTATGTAAATTTATTTTCTCCTGTCATCAGCTTCACTGCAATGGTCTGTGGTCCTATTGCGTAGTTTTTTAAATTATCTTTTGTGTCTGGGTTTTTTTTTTTTTCTTCAAAGTTGCTCCTGGGGCTGAGAAAAGGCGGAGTGACAGATACATCCTGCTTGGGTTACTGGGAGGAAAGAGGAAGAGTGCCAGGTCTTTTTAGTTTTTTGTGCCCCATCTGTGCTCTATGTCAAATACTTACATATTTACACGCAGTCATCGTGCCAGTTCAAACTTTCTTTCCTGTTAGTTTCTATCCCAGTACATCCTGAATGTTCATCATTCTAGCTTGAACAGTCACTTTCATAGATCTTCCCTTCAGTTTCCTCCTGAAGGTTTGAGGAAGAAGCTTAAATCCTCTACATTCTAAGTTTCATGCCAGGTCTGTTCACACATATTATGTTGGGGTGAAGGCCCTTTGAAGGGCAGGGTAGTTTGTATCAACTGTCATCAAGACCAAGTTTCCCTTCATATAGTTCACCTAGCCTAACAGTGCCACCTCTCTAAGATGTTGTTTCAGCAGAGGCTGCCCTTTTATATTTTGTTCCAGTTGAGTATTTTTAGTTATCTTGTTAATTAGATCAGAAGCTTTGAAATATTGTTTTCAAGAGACTGACATTCTTCCTCCTATTCCTAGCTAACTGGTTAACTTCAAACATCCCAGAACCGAATCTCTGTAGTAACATTTAGGTTATCTAACGTTTAGGTTATCTAGTATGTGTCCCTGCTCTACTTATTAGCTACATAATATTCATATTTTAAATAAAACCCTGAATCAGCGAGTTAATCTTGGCAAAAAGTATGACACAAATCTTGCTCTTTCGGTGGTTAAGTGGATTGTATTGTTTCTCTCTAGATAGTATTGATAATAAGATATAAATGCTGCCTTGGTTATCTATTATTAGCATGTCAGTATTGGTACTGGAAAGACAGCAGTGCCTGGAACTGTGTGCCTGGCAGATAATGCTTGTCAAGAAGAAATGGTGAAACTGCTTAACCTAGGGATGGAGGTTTTAGAAGTATGAAAATGGCTTTAGTGTGTAGGTTTGATTATTGTGTTCAATTTGACCTAGAGTATAGGTTTGATTATTGTATTAAATTTGACACTGTGAATATAGGACTTTTAGAGCTGGAAGACATCTTGGAGAAATATAGAGATAATTTGGTTTGCCCCCCTTTTTAATATGCAAGGAAACTGAGACCCAAGGTCACAAAGATAGCAAAAGTAGCATACCCAGACTTGAATCTGGGTCTTCTCAATGTAAATAGCTTTATTTTACATTGCCACCTGCTTGTATGCAATTTATATTTGAGCTGTCTATACACTGTTAAAATAGTCTTTGTGCTTTAAACCATCAGTTTGTATATGTGTATATTGAAGAAGGACATTATACTGAACAGTTTCTTGAAGCTACCAGGTTTCCCCCCGAAGCCCAGATTGTGAAACTGTGCTCTTTAAAGCCACTGAAGTAAAGTATTAAGACTGAACTCAAATAGGGGTTATGAATAATAAACACCCCCTTCCCCTCATATTTCTTGCATGATGGTAGCAGAAAATTACTTAATGGTAGAAATGGTTGGGAGGAGAGCCTTGTGTTTGGTTACTATAGTCTTGTCTGTTTCGTTTTAGATAAGTTGTGTTTGGTAAAAATATTGTTCTACATCTTCCTTGGAGTTGACTTTTGTTTTTTTTTACCATGTTCTGCAATCTTTTAGCAATAAGATATTTCATGTCGTTAGGCTAGCTTCTTGGTAAGAAATGCTGCAATACTCTGGAATGATTCCATTTTGTAGTCCTAAAGGCTTTATGGGTGCCTGTTACATCAGCTTGTCTCTACTCTGGTTTAAGCAGAATGAGGATTCTTTTTACTCGTGCTTGTTAGAGTGGAATTTGTCCCGCATCATCAGAATGGCTGTTTCTTTAGCATTGTACAATTGTTTAAGGGGTGAATTATTTGGAAATGAATTCAGAAAAATTTACAATTACTTTTCATCATCAATATGTACTAATTATTTTAAACAAATTTTAAAATATGTTACTTAACTCGCATCGGGTTGTGAGGTAAACATTTGAAAACTTTAAAATGCTACATAAATGTGAATTAGTGATATTCGACATAAGGCCCGTATAATACATTGTTTCACTTTCAAACTCCAAAATTACTTTTCAGAAAATTCACAACTTAGTCACCAATTTCATTTACTCATTAAAACCTTTTGCTTTTTAATTAGCATTTTCCCAGAGGTAAGAATACCTTCCAATTTTTTTTCTGCTGAGAAACATTTAGAAGTATAGTGTTGACTGTATTTGAATTGAAATATCCTCTCGAGAGATGCGAACTACTTAATTAAAATTATCTTTTGAAAGGTGCAAAATTTCTTTGTATTTCATTATTACTGGGCATCAATTCCACCTGTGACTATTTTTCTTATAATGACCTAATGAAAAATGTATCTGCTGGTACAATTTTTTTTTAGCACATCATAAATATTAAATGTGTATTAACAGAGCAAGACATGATTGCTTCTGTGTCTTGCATTTCAGATTTTGTTAGTGGAGTACCGAATAAGCTTAAATGTAACAGAACACCCTCCACTACACCTCAGCAAGACAAAGCTGGTAAGTATCATACATGACTGTACTAGATGGAAGCTTTTGCAGTCTGTCTTTAACTTTGTTCTCTGACAAGATTTATTTGTGTTTAGTCAAAATTTGGCTTTTTAACAGTAAGGAAAAAATGTCAACATAATGCCAAATAAAGTAGAACTTTTGAGTGGGGATGCTGCATAGTGGAGTTTTTTAACCTTTTTTGTTTCATGGACCCTGTTGGCCATCTGATGAAATCTATCTATATCTATATAGATAGATACATTGTACTCCTTGAAATATTTTTTAAGTATGTAAAATTAAATAAATGGTATTACAGAGGAAACCAGCAATATTGAAATAAAGATGTAATTTTTTTCCCATCTAAGTTCATGAACCCCTGAAACGTATCCAAGAATTTCTTGTGAGCATGGATTCCAGGTTGAGCCCCTCATATAGGGGGTTCCCTAGTGATATTGGTCATATTGTACTAGAAATTCTGAGATTAGAAAATTAAGCATTTTGTTCATAGGCTAATCTGCTGAAATGATTTTCTGTCTCTTTATAAGTAAGTACTGCTAAACATGTAACAAAACTCAAGTGGGTTATTAACTTTTTTTTATTAATAGGTTATTCTATACCAGGGAGTTGAGTCAGTTTATATTTCAATTCTTGTGTAATTTTGTGTGAAATTGTTCATTATAATAGTTTGTCCATATTTTGTTATAAGTTCAAGTTCAAACTAATTTTTCAATGAATTTTTGGTTCAAATCTCTGAGTGCAAGCTCTCTTATGACTGCCTTACTCCACTAGTTGGTTGGTTTTTAGGTTACTGTTTGCTAGCACTAAGATTCTTGCAGTTATTTGTAACTTTCTTTACTTTCATCTGAACTACTGCATAGCCTGAATTTACTTTGTAATGTTTCTTTGACCTTTAGTCTTTATCTGCTTAAAAGGTGAATATATTTTTTTTTCCAGCGAGCTTTAAATAATAGGATTTTTAGATTCTCTGTTAAAGTATAAAACATTTTTGTTAAATAATTTTCCTGATCCCACTCCACTGTCAATCCAGTATGTATTTGTGTGTATATATTATTTTCCCACAGTAGAATGTGAGTTCTTGAGGACAAGGGACTAATCATTTCAGTTGTGTCTGACTTTTCTCTGACTCCATTTGGAGTTTTCTTGGCAGAGATACTGGAGTGGTTTGCCATTTCCTTCTCCAACTCCTTTTACGGATGAGGAACTGAGATCAACAAAGTTAAGTCACTGAATAAGGTGTGTGTGAAGTCTAGATTTGATCTCGTGAAGTTGAGTCTTCCTGATCTCAAGCTCAATGCAATATCCACTGTGCCATCTAGCTTCTATATGGTAGTCACTTCATATTTATTAAATTGAATTGAATTTTCCTAACAATTAGTGCTCTCCAAAAATAGAATGGATTGTTTTAGGAAGTAGTGAATTTCTTCCCTTCCCTTCCCCCGCAACTAGAGGGCTTTAATGTCTGGGTTACCACCTTTCAAGGATGTTATAGAGGACATTTCTTGTTCAGATACAGATAAGATGAGATGATTAGATGGCTCCTGAGGTCTTTTCCAACTGGGACTCTAGGAAAAGTAAAATTTTATTGAAAACTCACATTTTAGTATTCTGTGATGATGCTTTACTTTTTCTTTCTTTGAGTACTGGAAGCTAGGAGTGAAGTTGAAGGCATTAGGAGTAAATGCTTTGTGATTGGGTCCCTAGTGTTATGTTCAACTTTGCACTTCTCTCAAGCTCTGTAGTTTCCAACCCAGATGTCAGGAGATCTCAAACTCCTGCTCATGGAGAATGTGCCCTGATTAACCTTTATAAATTTTTTTCTGACTGGATTTATGAGTTGGGAACTTGTTTTTAAGACCTTTTTTCAAATGGACAACAAGAGCAAGAGTTTACAATATTCCTGGACCCCAAATTTTCCTGGAAACCATATGGTAGAGTAGAGAAACACACTGAATGTCAAGACTTCTGGATTGTAGTTCCAGCTCAGCTACTTACAGTAGTGCGCATGATCCTGGGTGAGTGATTCAGCTCCTCTGGATGTCAGTTTCTGCACTTATGAAATAAGGAGACTGAACGATGAGCTCTAGAGATGCCTTCTTGCTATAAAGATCTACAGTTTTACTCACACAGAGACATACTAATGATGGTGGGTGTTAAGCATCATAATATCTTCTAGAAGTCTCATTCTGCTTAAAATAGACACATCTGATGAATTATTGCCTTGCTGACATTTTCATCTTTCAGATGGTAGAGTGAACTGGCAGGGAAACTGGAGGTTAGGATTTAATTCTTGCCAATAGAAATATAGTATAATGAATAGAGAGCTAATCTTGGAAATTGGGTTTATGTCCCATCTCTGACATATACTGGCTATGTGACCATGGGCATATCATTTAATCTGTCACGGTTGGAAGTCAGTAATAGCAAACTCAAATAGGAATAGGGGGTTACTAATCTATTCTAAGGATTCCTGTGTTGCATGTTGACGTAATTTTAAAATGTAATGCTTTCTATTTTTATTATATTTTTATTTACTGTATTAAATATTTCCCAATTACATTTTTATCTAGTTCTGGCTACAGGGGGCCACACATTTGATATCTGTGCTCTAAGCCACTCTTTAAGTTGCAGAGAACGTGCTGGCTTGTATTAATAGGGATAATTACCTCACCAGAGAGTTCCCTATACAAATGAAATCACAGTTATAGCCCCTAACCCTCACAAGGAAAAACTGGTGAGTAGTATTGAAGTGACCAAAAAAACTGAGAAAACTAATTGTGACTACATCATCTTAGAACGTACAAGGGATAGAAGGTGGAGCTGTGATTTCAGTGACTGCACCTGTGATTTTAATGGTATTGGGGACTTTCAGGTGAGCAAACTCCCTCTACCAATGTATGGTTATAGAGAACTGCCCAGAGCACTGAGAAGTAGAAGACTTGCTCAGGGTCACATAGCCATTCTGTAGGAGTCCACCATTACACAACCACTGTATAGCAAGGGAAAGAACCCTGGCCATAGTAATTTATCCTGAAATTGAGTAAACTAATTTTAGTAAGTCAGTTGTTGATTTTAGGTCAACTGTTCTTTAAATTAACTATTGATTTTAAATTCAACAAAAAAAGAGGTTTTTTTTTTACCTATCTGGGTTTATATCCATTGCCATCAAAGGGGCCCCTGTAATTGCCTTATGACCAATTGTCAGTCTCCCTTACCATTTTTTTGCCTCTTTCCAGTCTTCTTACACCTTATATCCCACCGTGTATTCTTCAGTTCAATGACACTATCTTCCCAAAGACAGAAATTTGAAAGTCTCTACCTTCAGGGCACTTAAAATTTACCTAGGAAGATAAGCAAGTAAACAAATAAATATGAGATAACTTGGTGAGGGAGAGAAAACACTACCAGGAGGAATAGAGATTTTTAAGGACAGAGATAAAGAAGGGAGTACATTGCAGTCAAAGGCATGGAGGCAGGAAGTGGGTTATCAAATTCAGAGGACAGCAGGTACGACAGTGTGGAATAGACTACATGAAAGAGAATATTAGGAACTATCTATAAAAGTAGTCTGTATCTAGACTGTGAAAAGCTTTAAAAACCAAGCTGAGAAATTTTATGTTTTTTTATCTAAAGGTACCACGGCTTCTTAAGGAGGTGACCTGATAAACATATTGTTACAGGAAGAATATTTTGGAGGCTATGTGGAGGATGAATTGGAGGGGGGAAACTTAAGCTAGGAGTTTAATTAGGCTGTTATTATAGTTCAAGCAAGAGTGAGGAAGGTCTGAACTAGGGTGGTATGTATGTGAGTAGAGAGGAGAAGGGCCCAGAGACTTGGAGAATATATGTGGTTAGGAGTGGGACAGGGGTGATGATTCAGCAAAGGAAACTGAAAATGATACTGAGACAGGTAAGAAGAGAACCTGGAGAGTGAATTGAAATCAAAGGAATAGAAAAACACTGGAAGATCCAAGTGGTTATTAGCATAATGTTTAATTAGCTGAGGGTAATTATCATGAATTGGGGAAACAGAAGGAATGTGATATTCTCCCCTGGGGATATCAAGTCAGAGTTTATATATAGGAACTGTTTTGTATGTTATTAACAGAAGTTAAAATCGAATTAAACATTTTCTTGATCCTCCTAAAGTATAACATTAATAAAAATAGTGTTTTATGTGAAAGGAAAATGAAGGAAGGTTATTAAGCTAAAATTTAAAAAAAAATTTTGGAATTCAAAAGTCTCTTAAAAAACAATATTATTGATGTTTTGTGCTTTAAAACAAATCAGTTAATATATGTTATGCTACTTTTGTAGTTCAGTTTGAAGCAAGTCCTGGTGCATCTTCCCAGAGTTCAGTCTCCCCCATAGCCATCAGTGGAAGTCGTTGGTTCAGTACAGGTGTTCAGAGGCGAAGTACGAGGATTGCAAGCGAAAAAGTGTGCAGGTGAGTTGCTTCAGTCACTGATAACTAATGAAACTTAGTTTAAATGATTTGGATAGTTTGCTTTGTTATTTATTGTTTCTGCAAACTGATACAATTTTAATAATAAAACATTTTTGAAAATTTCCCTGTCAGTATACTCTTATTAGTCAAGAACATTTTCCTTTTTTCCCTCTATCAAAGAAAGATTCTCAATCTAAAAACCACTTCTGCTTGATTAAAATCTTGTCTCTTTTGCCCTACAGTATATCATCTTAATGTTTTACTTGTGATTTGAAAATCTATTTGATCCAAGTTCAAAGGACTATAATAGTTCTTGTCAGAAGCATGACAATTAGGTACACAAATAAAGTTTTCATATTCCCACTACTTATAAAATCTTAGATCTAGAATAGACTTAGAAATCATCTGATATAAATCCTAATGTTATAAATGTTGAGGAAACTGTCATCAAGTTGTGATTTGCCAAAGGTCCCACATAGCTAGTTAGGACTCCTCCATCAAGAGTGTCTGATATTTTTATTCTTTTAGGAGATGAGCAGTAAAACTTATTGTGGATTTTTATATTAAGTTTTGCCTCGCAGAAAAAATATTGTTGGCAACATATACAGCTTAAATTGTCGTTATCAAAAATTGCATTTTTTTTCTTCCCTCTTATGAAAAAATTCCTAGGGTGGAGTCAGGGAAGGCAGGTTGCTTCTCGCCTAAGAGAAGTCCTAAAGAAAAGGTCCGAAGATCCCTTCCTCTCAAGTTTAGTGTGAAGAAAAGTAGCAGAGATGTAGTAAGTATCTTTCATTCCTTCACTGTATTTTCATTCATCATTTCAGACTTGTAATTTTAATAATTTATCAAAAAATACCAAATCAGCCACAAGTTTTACTAAGTGCTGCTAAAAAGTCCATATTTTTGGTAATCCACAAGTAATATTTGCTCTGAGTAGTTTATTTCTAACTGTCATATTTTATATGTACCAAACTTTGACAACTATGAAGAACTTACACTTTGATTTGTATTTTTTGTTTTTCATTTTCCAATATACCTCGAACCTTCTTTCTTGGGAATTGTCCCGAATAACAGAAAAAGAAAGAAAATAATTCGGCAAAACAAACCTGCTCCTCAGTCCGGTCTGACGTTGTCCCATGTGTATCGTCCTCCGTATCTGAAAATGAGGGAGGGAGGTGCATCCTCATGTCTCTTCCTTGATCATTATCATTTCCCTGCATTCCGTTTTCCTTGCCTTGTTTTTTTTGTTTTTATACATTTACATTTTTTGTCATTATGTGCACTGTATTCTTTGTTCTGACTGCTTCATTTTGCATCATTTCATAGAAGAGCACGTATTTCTCTGTCTCTTCAATTAGTCAATTCTTATGGTACAGCAATATTCCGTTATATTCATGTATCACTGTTTGCTTCTCTACTTCCCACGGATGGGGTATCTATCTACTTTGCTTCCAGTTCTTTGCTGTTACCGAAAGTGCTGTTATCAATACATGGCTATAAATGGGACCTTTTTTGTCTCTGACCTGCTTGGTGTATACGTCTGCCAGTGAGATCTTGTTTCCAAAATGATTGGACTAACTGAGCTTTAGGAGCAGTGTAGCGGTGTGCCTGTTTTTTTAATTTCAAATGTTCTTTTTTTATTATGAACTTAAATATGAATATTTCAACATACAAAGAACAAAATTTCTGTTGCAAGTCGTTTGAGGGCTTTTTTAAGAAAATGTTAAACTTAACAGAATTGCTTTGTTCCTTTCTGAACTTCTTCTGATTTTGATCTTTTGTGTATTTTTAAATGTTTCGTTGACCCTTTCTTTGATGTGTGAGTGTGTGTCTGTGTGTCTGTATTAGCACCATCCCTCTCCAAAAATCTTTCTTTCAAAAATAGAAGCCCTGGCCCTGCCTTGCGTAATGGAACTAAAGGAATCACCATTTGGCCATGTGTGAAAGCACGTGGCTCCTTCTGCACCTCTCTGCTATTCAGACACCATCATTTTTTTTAGC
The DNA here is from genome assembly GCF_028372415.1 of Notamacropus eugenii. Classification (NCBI taxonomy): domain Eukaryota; kingdom Metazoa; phylum Chordata; class Mammalia; order Diprotodontia; family Macropodidae; genus Notamacropus; species Notamacropus eugenii. Next base: position 31,995,801 of record NC_092878.1, on the reverse strand, counting down.
TATTCCTTGTTCCACTTACTTGCTACCAAAAAAAAGTGCTTAGAAATATTTTGTGTACTTTCCTGCTATCTTTGATATGCTTATCTTTCCACAACTTCTCCAATTTTGACTTCCCATTTTTTGTTATCTGCCGATTTTCTAGGCATGAAATGAAGCTTTAGACTTGGTTTAATTTATTTTTCCCTAATTATTAGTGAGTTGAAGCAATCCTTCATATAATCGTTCATAGTCATTTTAAGAACTATTTGTTTATATCTTTTTTGCCTTCACCCACTGGGGAATGACTTTTAATTGTATATGTCCATGCTGGTTCCCTCGAAATCTGGGAAATCAGGCATGCGTCAGACCTACGTGATAGCTTTTTCCCCTTGTCAACTGCTTCCCTTATTCTAGTTCCATTAAATTTGTATAAGAGTTCTTCAGTTTCATGTAATCAGAATTATCAGTTTTATTCTCTAATCTTGTTTGGTAAGAATTCTGCCTTTAGCTGTTGCTTTTAAAGGTACCTGATCGGATTTTCCTCTGTTCTTTTTTTTAATGCTATGACTTTAATCTTCAGATCATGCATCCATTTGAAGCTTGTGGTATATTATATAAAATGTTCGAACATAATTTTTCTCGAACTTCTTTCATGTTTTCTGAGAAGTCCTTGCCAAGATTTATTGTATTTGTATCGTCAGCTCCTACCATAGTTACTGACACATAGTAAAGCCACCTTAGCAAGTACTTTATTTATTTTTTTTTATTTTTTAATGTTTAACAATCACTGCCATACAATTGCGATTTTATCCCCCCCCCACTACCCCCCTCCCTCCCCACGACTGCATACAATTCTGTATAGATTCTACATATACTTTCCTATTGAGTATATTTTCACTATAGTCATGCTATGTAGTCAGACTAAAATAACTGAAAGAAATCGTATAACAAATCAGAACATGATACACAAACACATACACATACACAAACATGATCTGCTACATTTTGCGAATGACTTCCATATTTCTTTCTCTGAGTGTGGAAGGCATTTTGCCTTGAGAACCACCTTTGGGATTTTTTTTTTTTTATAAGAAGTTTTTGCATTATTACAAAAATCCAAGTCTACCAGAAAAAAACTCTCACACACTGTGGTCGTTGCTGTGCACAAAGTTCTCCTGGTTCTGCTCCTTTCACTCAGCATCAGGTCATATAAGTCCTTCCAGGCCTCTCTGAAGTCTTCTTGTTCATCATTTCTTATGGCACAATAGTACTCCATTACATTCATATACCATAATTTATTCAGCCATTCCCCAATTGATGGACATCCCCTTGACTTCCAGTTTTTGGCAACTACATAGAGTGCTGCTATAAATATTTTTGTACATGTGGGACCCTTTCCCATTTTGATGATCTCTTGGGGATATAGTCCTAGTAGCGATATTGCTGGGTCAAAGGGTATGCACATTTTTGTAGCCCTTTGGGCATAGTTCCAAATTGCTCTCCAGAATGGTTGGATGCGCTCGCAGCTCCACCAACAATGAATTAGTGTTCCAACTTTCCCACATCCTCTCCAGCATTTATCATTTTCTTGTTCTGTCATGTTTGCCAATCTTATAGGTGTGATGTGGTACCTCAGAGTTGTTTTGATTTGCATCTCTCTAATCAATAGTGATTTAGATCATTTTTTCATATGATTATAGATAGCTTTAATTTCTTCCTCTGAAAATTGCCTGTTCATATCCTTTGACCATTTATCAATTGGGGAATGACTTGTATGATTATACATTTGGGTCTATTAAACACATTTTCAAAAGGAATGTATTTTAAAAGTAGTTGTTAAAAGTGTCTGTCTAAAGGGGCATCTCGGTGGTGAAGTGGATAGAGCACCGGCCCTGGAATCAGGAGGACCTGAGTTCAAATGTGGCTTCAGGCACTTACTAGCTGTGTGACCCTGGGCAAGTCACTTGACCCAGATTGCCTCGGAAAAAAAAAAGGGGAGAAAAAAAAAAGTGTTTGTCCAGGCTCTCAGATATGTGACCGTTACAGTCAGGTCCCAATTAGTGCAAATAATGGAATTCCTGTTTGCATTTGTGCTATTCAAAGTTATATTTATGTAAACTCTGATTATTTATTCTAGCCCAGTGGAAATATGCAGTGCGTATTCAAATAATGCAAACACTTTAGGGGATTTATTATTCATAGTATTTAGGACTTAGCTGCGTATTTTCCAAAAGAGCAAAGAAAAAATTCAAGGCGCTGAAATATAGACTGATATTGTACGTATGGACTGTCTTGTAATCTTATTTGATTCCTAGTTAGATGTTATAATTTTAAAATAATAGCACATTCATACCTCGCCTGCTTGGCATACAACTTTTCACAATTCCAATTCAGAGTGGCACAGCAAAAGAAAAATCTTTTAGAATTGACATCTGTCCTAGATTTGACTTGTTATCAGCGTAGTGACATTCATCAGCTGCCATAATACTGGGAAGCAAGATGGTTGCACTGCTCTTTTGTGAAAGAATGAGAACTTCACTGAACGGTTTACTCTGTGTTTAAGGAGTCATGTACTTTCTGGGTTTCACAATCACCACTCTTCCTAAGACAGAGTCCTTTAGTAAAATTCATACAAGTGCGTGCTGATTCTTCACCATCATTATTTTTAAAGTGCCCATTTAGCTGTGTGACGCTGTATTGGAACTCTAAACATATGTAGTCAAATATTTAAATGTTTTTCCTTTCTTCCAAGGGAGAAGTCTGTTATCTTTAAAAATATCTTATATACATTCTGTTTTACTCATGTCTGTGATTTGGCAAGAGGAACTAGAGGAGGAAGTAGCTTTTTGTTTTGAGAAAAAGATTGATATACAAATCTGGGATTTTTTCCTAAACACACCTTTTTTAACCCTGTGATCATGGGCAAAGTGCTTATAAACTCAGTTATTTGGTTTCTAGTTTGAATAAAAAGAGATGTAGGTTTCTGATGTGAGTTATAGGTGAACAAAGTAATTTGAATGTGAAGAAAAAATGTTTATTACCTTTTCTCTCCTTAGGACATTTTTATTCCATCTCCAAGTTTGGAGCAGGGACCAAGTGACGAAAAGAACACTGAAGATAGATACAATTCCTCTTTCACAGTGGAGTGCTCTAAGACTTCACAGACTGAGGAAGGAAATCCCACTGAGGATCTTGGGCAGCCACTAATGGGAGAATCCTGTAAGCTGATGCTTTCTGGAAGTGATTGCAGCCAGTCTACAAAGATGGAGAGTTTGACCTCTCAGCAGATCGATGAAGATGCTAAGAACATGCAGACTGAAGATACGCAACCTGTATCTCAAACTCTGGAATCTAAAGTTTGTCCCACAGAAGATTCTAGTGTACTAGTGAACCAAACAAAAGACAGTCAAGAAGAGCTGAGTGAAAACTGTAAAAAGACAGAAGATGCTGTAAAAACTACAAATGAAATGATCATTTCAGCCACTGAATGCAAAACCAGAGAAGAGATGGAACATGTTTGTGTTGATTTTACATGTGATTCAGGAAGCCAAGTACTTCTTTCTGAGAGTCTTTCGTCTGAGGCTGTTTCTGAGGCTCTTCCGTCTGAGGCTGTTCCGTCTGAGGTTCTTCCCTCTGAGGCTGTTTCGTCTGAGGCTGTTCCGTCTGAGGCTGTTCCGTCTGAGGCTGTTCCGTCTGAGGTTCTTCCGTCTGAGGCTGTTCCATCTGAGGCTGTTTCATCTGAGGCTGTTGCGTCTGAGGCCCACTTAAATGCATTAGATCAGGAGGTCTCTGTGGAGGCTAAACAATATCACACAGAGAAGAGGTCTTCAATTTCTGAGGTTGAAGAAATTCCTGAAACCCCTTGTGAAAGTCAAGAGGAGGGGCAGAAAGAAGAGAAAGAAAACAGGGAGAGTAGCCCACTCCATCCCTCTCTGATTCAGACTCAGTCACCAGGATTATGCCTCCAAGAAAAAATCCCAGATCAAGAGTACCAAGGAGCTATGGAAGTTAATACTAGTGTCAGTGGTAGTGATTCTCCAAAAAAACTGAAAATGCATGATGAAGAACTGGAACAGAAGGACCCAGAGGCTGGGGGAGAGGCCACCTCAGAAAGCTGTGGTGTCATTGTAGAAGAGAAAGCCACAAAAGATGAGTCCTCAGCTGATATTGCCTCTCAGCCTGTTGTGGGAGAAGAGGCCCACGAAGATACTCATTCTTGTGTGGACGTTGATCCAGGAATAGAACTGGGTGCTAAGAACAGTCTAGATGCTAAGGGAGAGAAGAGCCAAGAATCTGACGAGAATCTGGAATCACTTACTGAGAAGGAGAACCCTCAGCACTCTCCAGTGTCTTTAGAAAGAGTAGATGATATACTGAGAACTGAACAGGAGAAGCAGCAGCCACAATCTCCAGGGCAAGCAGACACCTTATTAATAAAACATTCGCAAATGGATACTATAGAGGAATCAGGCAGTGAAGGAAAGACTCAGCAGCTTGGGAAAGCCGCTGACCATTGTCTTCAGAGCCCCTGTGAAAGCTCCAATGGTGAGTACGATTCATAGATACGAATGGGGACTGTTTGACTCGTTCAGCTGATGGATTGAGAAGCTTAACCAGAATTGATTTTTGAGAGGTGGGAATAGAGGGCTGAAGGTTATTATTGGAGCTAAATTCTAAAGTGGAACAGATATTAATAAACGGAATAACAATTAGCCAGTTATCAAAAATAATCATTTTTTCTAATCAGAGGTTGTCTTTACTGACTATAATTCTGGCTGCCTTATAGTCATAAAGGTTCTTGAATTTCACAAATACGTATAAATTGTACTTACCTTGCTTTTTTTAGGGGGAGAAATTGTGGAAGTGGGGTAGGGAGCACAGCTAAACTGTATTTTCAGTTGAGTCATCTAGAAATAATAAATATTCACTTAATTATTCTTCATAGAACTACAAATAGGCTCTTAATTAAATAATTTGCTAATAGTTGTTTTCTCTTCAAGAGTATTAGACTAAGTTTCTAAGTATGATTTAACAGATATATAAATCTTAGAAATTAAGACTTGAAAGATTTAATGTCCATACTTCTTCTGGGATCTATTTCAAGATTATAAATTGTTTTGAGCTGTGTCGCATACTACTGAGAGACTGCAAATAAGAACATATCATCATAGTGCTGAGGTATTCTTAATTTTTCAAAGGTTATATTAGTGGGATTATAAGCTCTGACAGGTCATTTCATGTGAAAAAGGCTTCCAGTATGGGCCTGGTGATGCCAGGTTGGCTATTAAGTGTTTATCGGGTTTTTTTTTTAATACGTAATACAGTTATTTTTCAGTTTTCAACATTAACTTCCATAAGAATTTGAATTCCAAATTTCCTCACATCTCTCCCTACCCCTCACTCCAGGACAGCATGTACCCCATGCACCCCTTCCCCTAAGTCTGTCCTCCCTTCTATCATCCTCCTCCTTTTCCCACCCCCTCTCCCTTCTGTTTTCCTATAGGGCAAAATAGTTTTCTATACCCCATTGCCTGTACATCTTATTTCCTAGTTGCATGAAAAAATTGTTAACATTAATTTTTAAAGCTTTGAGTTCCATATTCTCTTCCTCCCTCCCCACTCACCCTCACTGAGAAAGCAAGCAGTTCAATATAGCTCATCCATGTGTAGCCATGCAGAACACTTCCATGACAGTTGTGTTGGGAAAGACCAACCACATTTCTCTCTGTCCTGCCCTCCATTTATTCCATTTTCTCTCTTTACCTGTTCCCACAGTAGTACTTGCTTCTGATTATCCCTTTCCCCAATTTGATGTCCCTTCTATTATCCTCCCTCTCCTATCCCCTTTGCTCCTGCCTTCCTGTAGGGTAAAATAAATTTCCCTACCCAACTGAGTGTGTGTTATTCTCTCCTTAAGCCAGATCCCATGAGAGTAAGGCTCCCTTAGTCCTTTTCATTTCCTCCTTCCTCTCCTTCATCATAAAAGCTCTTTCTTGCCTCTTTTATGTGAGATGATTTGCTACATTCTACCTCTCCCTTTCTCTTTCTCCCAGTACATTCCTCTCAACAGTAAATTTTATTTTTTAGGTATTTTCCATATTCAGCTCACCCTGTACCCTCTGTCTCTCTGTCTCTCTCTCTTCCTCTGTATCTATCTATCTTATCTGCCTATCTGTCTGTTTATCCATCCACACCCATATACATACCTACACATATGATATACATACACATATGCACCTACATACATACACATACACACATATAAATTCTCTCTAACTACTCTAATACTGAAAAAGGTCTCATGAATTAACAAATGTTTTTCCATGTAGGAATGTAAGCAGTTCAACTTCAATGAGTTCCTTAAGGCTTCTCTTTTCTGTTTACATTTTCATATTTCTCTTGATTCTTGTATTTGAAAGTCAAATTTTCTGTTCAGCTCAGGTCTTTTCAACAAGAATACAATGCTTGGAATTCCTTTATTTCATTGAAATTCCATTTTTTTCCCTGAAGTATTGCACTCAGTTTTGCTGGGTAGGTGATTCTTGGTTTTAGTCCTCTATAATATCATATTCCAAGCTCTCTGATAACTTAGTATAGAAGCTGCTAAATCCTGTGTTCTCCTGATTGTATTTCCACAATACTTGAATTGTTTTTTTCTGTTTTTTTTTTTCCTGGCTGCTTGTAATATTTTTTCCTTGACCTGGGAACTCTGGAACTTGGCTACAATATTGCTAGGAGTTTTCCTTTTGGGGTCTCTTTCAGGAGGTGATCAGTGAATTCTTTCCATTTCTGTTTTACCCTCTGGTTTTAGAATATCAGGGCAGTTTTCTTTGATAATTTCTTGAAGGATGATGTCAAGGCTCTTTTTTTGATCATGGTTTTCAGGCAGACCAATAATTTTAAAATTATCTCTCTTGGATCTATTTTCCAGGTCAGTTGTTTTTCCAATCACATATTTCACATTGTTTTCTATTTTTTTCATCCTTTTGGTTTTGTTTTATAATTTCTTGATTTGTTATAAAGTCATTAGCTTCCATCTCCTCCATTCTAATTTTTTTTAATTTTATTTTTCATTTTTAACACAGTTTACAACAGATAAAACAATTCAAAATTTTGGTCAGGTGATACTTCTTTTTAAAACATTTACAATATGGACCACAAAAGAATTTTTTTTTTAAACATTAACCAACTGAGACACAAATAATATTTATGTTGCTAACTTCACAAGCTCTTGACCTGATCGTCTCCACAATATTACTAAGAATTAAAGGACTCTAACTTGTTGTTGTTGGTCTAAAGTCCTATGAATAATAGCTTAATTTTAGACTTAACCTCAGATGTTCCCCTACCAATAATCTGTAATTTAATAGATCTGATATTAAGCTTACAAACCTTTTGACTATAGGAAATTGCCAACAAGAGTAGGGACACTGCAGGGAACCAGTATCTCTCCAACTTCATGTCAATTCCAGGCAGGAGTAGATTGTGAACTTGCATTCAGCCAGGCTTAAAGTCTGCCAGGTGTCAGTGGGGAAATTGAGTCAGGAGAATCCTACTTCAGCCCATGCTGAGCAGCTGCTCTCCCACCCTTCCCATGAGATCACCTTTTGCAGCTCATGCCAGCATCTCACAGGCTTACTGGCATCATGTATTGGAGGCTCAGACTGCCTTTCTTGCTATCCATACCTGGAGTTAGACTCAGAAGAACAGTCACTTAACAGTCCCATAGCGTCTAAAAATGGCAAGTTACAATGACCAGGTTTCAAATATTGTAATTTCACTTTGGCTAAGGAACATCTTTTAGGCAAATCTGAAGTGGCTTACATGCCTTTCTATACATGTTCTAGTTCTTGATTAAATAGCCATCGTAAAATCAAATTTACCATTAAAACCTTGACTTTACAATCAGAGCCGAATTTTACCTGAGGTTACCGTCCTCTAGGAAATTTGGACTGAAATTCTTTCCCCCAAACTAAAGATGTCATTAATTTTCTGTGGTATGATATAAATTTTCATATCAAATTTAGTGAGCATGTTATTCCCTCCTTCAGCCACATGTGAAGAGAGTAGCTTCATTTTTCCCCTCTCCCCTCTCCTTTTTCTCCTCCATTGAACAAGATTTTTCTTATCTCTTTTATGAGTTATAGCCTGCCCCGTTCCATTTCTCCCTTTCTCTTTCCGGTATTTTCCTCCTTTACCCCTTAATTTTTATTTTATTTTATTTTTGTGTGAATATCATCTCTTCTGATTGAACACACCCTGTACTCTCTATCTTTATATGTGTGTGTGTGTGTGTGTGTGTGTGTGCGCGCGCGTATGTACAATCTCTCCATGTACCCAAATTACTGAAAGATTCAAGAGTTATAAATACATTCTTTCCATGTAGCAAACAGTTCAGCTTTAGAGTCTTTTTATGATTTTTCTTTCCTGTTTATCTTTTCATGCTTCTCTTGATTCTTGTCTTGGGAAGTCAGATTTTCTATACAGGTCTGGTCTTTTCCTCAGTATGAAGTGAATGATTGAAAGTCCTCTATATCATTGAATGACCATTTATTCCCTTGAAGTATTATACTCAGATTTGCTGGGTAGGTGATTCTTGGTTTTAGTCCCAGTTCCTTTGACCTCTGAAATATCCCATTCCAAGCCCTTTGATCCCTTAATGTTGAAGCTGCCAGATCCTGTGTTATCCTGATTGTATTTCCACAATACTCAAATTGCTTCTTTCTAGCTGCTTGCAGTATTTTCTCCTTGATCTGGGAACTCTGAAATTTGGCCACAATATTCCTAGGAGTTTCTCTGTTCGGGTCTCTTTCAGGAGGTGATTGGTGGATTCTTTCAATATTTATTTTTCCCTCTGGTTCTAGAATATCAGGGCAGTTTTCCTCAATAATTTCATGGAAGATAATGTCTAGGCTCTTTTTTTGATCAAGGCTTTCAGGTAGTGCCATAATTTTTAAATTGTTTCTCCTGGATCTATTTTCCAGGTCAGTTGTTTTTCCAATGAGATGTTTCACATTATCTTCTATTTTTTCAAATTTTTGGTTTTGTTTACTAACTGCTTGGTTTAATTCATAGTCATTAATTTCTCTGAATTCAGTTCTCTCTTTCAACAAATTATTCTGTTCAGTGAGCTTTTGAAACTTCTCCTTCATTAAGGTATTCTTCTCCTCATTGGCTTTTTGGACCTCTTTTGCCATTTGGGTTAGTCTATTTTTAAAGGTGTTATCTTTTTGGGTCTCCTTTAGTAAGCTGTTGATTTGTTTTTCATGATTTTCTTGCATCACTCTCATTTCCCTTCCCAATTTTTCTTCTACTTCTCCTACTTGATTTTCAGAATCCTTTTTGAGCTCTTCAATGACTTGAGTCCATTGCATATTTTTTTTTATAAGTTTTGGATGTAGAAGCCTTGACTTTTATGTCTTCCTCTGATAGTATGCTTAGATCTTGCTCATCTGAAAGGATGGGAGAAAATACCTTTTCACCAAGAAAGTAACCTTCTGTAGTCTAATTTTTTTCCCCTTTTTGGGCATTTTCCCAGCCAATTACTTGACTTTTGAGCTCTTTGTTAAGTGGAGGATATACTATCCCAGGTTTCAGAGGTTTTGTGCAGCAACTGTTTTCTGACATATCTCTAGGCACCCATAAGTTTTCAGTTCCTCCAAAGTGGTATAATCAAGGAGAGGTGTTCACTCCTCTCCTGACCTGTGCTCTGGTCTGTGAGCAATCACAAGCACTCTTTTCTGCCCTGGAACTGTGAGTAGGATTCCCTCTGCACAGCCACCACCAGCTCTGCCACCTCAGCGCTCTTTCTCACCCCAGTGCTCCTCCTCACCCTAGGACCACCACTCATGATTGAGACTCAGATCTGCACTCAATTCCCCTACTGTCTGTAGGCTGAGAACTCCAGAAGCGCCACTTCTGCAGCAGTGGTTGCCGCTGCCCTGGGAACTGGGGTTAGACCATGTTCTCCTCTCACCCAGGTGAGAGAACTTTTTCACCGACCTTTAAAGCTGTCTTTGGCATTTTTGGGTTGAGAAATCTGGAAATCACAGCAGTTGTCAGTGCCCTGAGGCCTGCTCCAGTCCGTCTGTGCTGGCAGTTGGGTTGCATTCCATTTTGAGCCCAGTGCAATAGATCTTTCCTGTTGGCCTTCCAGGTTGTCTTGGGCTGGAAATAAGTTTTACTCTTTCATTTTGTGGCTTGTGCTGCTCTAGAATTTGTTTAGAGTCAATTTTTGCAGGTATTTCAAGGGATTTGGGGGAAGAGCTTGAGCATGTCCCTGCCTCTGTTCTGCCATCTTGGCTCTGCCCAAGTGTTTATCTTTTCCTTTTTCACTAAAAGATCATATGTTAAGCCATTGAAGGGGTTGCAGTCTGTGAGGATGGATAGAGTATCCTTCCCAATAAAATCATGGATCCTTGAGGTATGAATATCATTGCAGTGCTATGTGAGAGAGTGTAATTAGAAAAATATTTGTAAGAGACAGAAAATTGGCACTATAATGTTTCTGTGAAGCCAACTCTAGAGTTTCTAAAGGCATATTCGACATTTGGGCAATATTTCCATTATATTAATTACATAAATAGGCTCTTTTTTAAGAGTATAATTTAAAGAATTTTGACTAGTTATGGTAAGGGATTCTGAGTAACTGCTTGGAATAAATTGTGTAACCCAGTATTTTATTTCTCACTCATCTTTCTTTGGCTTTTTTCTTTTCTTCACCTCTTTCTGGAGAGTTTGACGCAGCACTTTTGTCTTTAGTACTTTCTTCTTGTTAATTTTTAACACTGCCCTCTTAGGGTTTTCCTCCATCTGTTAGATCCCTCCTTGTGCTCTTTTACCGGATCCTCATTTGTGGCACGCCGCTGTAGGTGCGCGTCGCCGTGGGTGTCCCGCAGGGCCCTGTCTTATAGCTCTGTTTCTTCCCTTGGTCTTCTCATCAGCTCCCATGGCTGTAATGATCATGTCTACGTTGGTGATTCTGATTTTGCCCTTACTTTTCTGCCGACTTCTATTCTTGCATTTTCAGTTGTCTTTTAAACACTTCAGACTAGCTATCCAGTAGACATATTAAACTCAACATATCCAAAACAGAACTCACTTTCTTGCCCTCTGAATCTCCCCTTCCCCTTGCCTTCCCTACTACTGTTGAGGGCACCACAGTCTTCCCAGTACTTCCAACTTGAAACCTGGGTGTAATCCTGGACTCCTTACTATCTCTCACCCCCCATATCCAATCTAGTTCCGATACTGCTGCTGCCCTGGTACAGGCCTTCATTGTCATTATCATTTTGCACTTGATCTATGATAAAAGTCTGCTGGTTTGTCTGCAGGTCTTTCCCTGTTCTAGTCTTTTCTCATCTCCTTTGCAGTATCTTCATCCAGGTCACGCCCATTAATTGTGGGTGATGCCCAAGGCTCTTCCCTTCTTTCTTTTTGCTATTTTGCTTGGTGATTTTTCCCAACTCCAATGGGTTCAGCTATCGTCTCTATACTTAAGATTCCCACATCTCTTTATTCAGCCCTAACCTTTCTGTTGACCTTTCTTGGACATCTCAAACTGGGTGTTCTGTCGACATCTTAAACTTAGTATGTCCATGACTGAAGGCATTCTCTTTTCCCCAAAGCCTCCACTATTCCCAACTTACATACTACTATCAAGAGCACCATTTATTTTGACTCCTGACCTGGTTGTTATTCTTTCCCCTTACTTCCTCTTTTCCTTCTAACCCCATCATATTTCATCAGTTGCCAAGTCTTGTTGATTCTGCCTTTGTCCCTTCTCTGACCCTTGAACCCCCTTGGTATAGGCCCTTGTGTATTCCTCTCCCTGGCCTCCTTGCTGTTCCTCCCATATGACGCTTCATAATTCCACTTGGCATTTTTACTGACTTGTCTCCCAGGCTTGGAATTTTATTCTTCTTCATCTCGATCTCTTGATCTTACCTTCCCCAGAAAACCTTTCCACATCCCTCTTAATGCTACTGCCTTTCTTCTCTTGATAGTCTCTAATATAGTTTGTGTATATCCTGTTTGTATACAGTTGTTTGCATGGTTTCCCCTGTTGTAAAGTGTGAGCTCTTGGAGAGAGGGGATTTTTTTCCTTCTTTGTCTCCCCAGTGCTTAGCACTGTCATGGATATGTACTAGGTGCTTCATACATATTTGAGGACTGTGATGGATGTATATTAAAAGATGTGTGGTTTTATTACATAAGTACAGTAGTTTGAATTTCGGTGATTAGGCTAAGAAAATGTTAGGCCTTCTATGTTCACTTTTTTTATCATAGTTTCTAAGGTACTTTAAGATGCTTAATAAAAGTTCTTTTAAGGAGTTAAAGCATTTTTCTTGAGCTTATTTTTAATATTGATCTGCTGTAGCAAATCTTTTCTTCATAGAAAAACTTGTGCATACCTTTTTCAGAATTTTCATAAATTCTGAATTAATGAAGTCTTGAATCAACTATGCTCAGTTTTGAGATTGAATATTGAGAAAAAGTTTTAAAGGGTTCACATTAGAACAATAAATCCAAATAAAGCGCTGAAAAATTGTATTTGGTGAGAAATTAAGGAAATTGGGACTGTTTAATTTGGAGAACAGAAGGCTAAGAAGCCGAAGTTTTTTAGGGGAAATTGCCACTAGGGATCAGGTGAAACAGCTGGGCTATTTATCCTGAAGAAGAGAGAACTTGGGTGGGGTAGGACAGCAACATAGCTGTTCTCAACTATTTAAAGCATTATCTTGTTATACAGAAGAGGGATTAGATTTGGTTCATAGCCTCAAAGAGCAAGACTGGGGTGGAATGGAATTTCCACTGCACAGAAATTACATGGAAGTGGTTTAAAGCTCTTTCATAAAAGAAAGATTTCAAAGATTACACTAACAAGTCACGGTCCAAATGGAATAGGCTTTGGCGGGATAGGTTACTGAGCTCTCAGTCAATGGAAGTCTTCAAGTAGAGCCTTGATAGACTTGATTACTTATTGGGAGCATTACAGATTTATGTTTGAATAAGGGTTGCACTAGATGACTTTTGAGATTCCTTACAAATCAGCAAGTTTCTGATTTTATGACGTATGTAACTAGGATATTGTGACATGCTAGCAGTGTGCTAGCTACTCTAGTCAAAAAGAACCAGATGTTGGACATCATTAGGAGGATTATTTAGAAACAAAGTAAACAATCTTAGCCTACTCTTAATACCACTTGGAACTCTGGTTGCTGCATTTCAGTAGACAAACAGTACTGAAGAATGTCCACAGAAAGGCAATGAAAGTGAGTAAAGGAATATAGAGAGTCTTTTTATTATTGAGAATAACCTAATGAAAATTGTTTCCTTAATTTGCTTTCAATTTTTTTGAAATCTCTTTGATTTTTAGAATTTCTATTTTGGTTTTAAAATTTTTGGTTTTCTAGTTTTTTGGTTTTCCCAGTTCATTGATCTATTTGATTATTTAGTTTGGAAATATAAAGCCTGAGAAGTCTAGTTTTGATTGAAATCTGCAAAATTATGAAGACTATGGATAAGGTGAACTTGTAAACGGTAGCTGAGGTGCTGGAGTGAATAGCGCACCTGGCCTGCAGTTAGTTAGATCTGAATTCAAATTTGGCCTCAGACACACTGTTGTGCTTGTCCTCCATTTTTGAAGAGGACCATGACATCAGAGAAATGATGACATGACTTGAACTTGACTTTGTTTTGAGTGAGGGAGGGCTGTGCAGGTCACCAGCCTCCCTTCTCCTCCAGAGCTGTCTGAATCATCAGCATGACTGGAGATGACCCAGGATGCACTGGGAGACTTTGGCCTTTTAGGCTAAGGCCTTTTCAGGTACTCATTGAAAATGAGGTCATGTCCATTCAGTGAATAGGCTTCTTTAAAAAGTAGTCAAGGGAATAGCTCCTTTAATAGAAAATAATAAGTAGATAAATCGTGCTGGGAGGGGCAGGAGTCTCAGGCCTGTTGTTTCAAAGAGAAACTTACTATTTACATTCACTCTAAGCCAGGAGGTTCCAAAACAGCCATTGAGTGAAGATTGGGCAAGGACCCTTCATTGTTCAGTCCATGGGCTTCAGAGTGCACGGCGTCTAAGGTTTTAGGGGAGACAAGAAAGAAGGAAAGAAAAGGGGAAGGAATCTAGCCAATGCAATGTACCCCAAGTTAACTGATCAACTTCTGGCAACCAAAATTTACCTTCTTTGGGAGAGAAGGAAAAGGGAGAGGGCTAGGTTGATGAGCTGAGTTGCCCAGATGGCTGAGTCCCCATTTAGGCAGCTTAGTCTACTCACAGGTTGTATTTGTCCTTTGTTTTCAAAGAGAATCATGACATCATAGAAATGATGACATGACTTTCTCTTGACTTTGTTTTGAGTGAGGGAGTGCTGTGCAAGTCACCAGCCTCGCTTCTCCTCCTGAGCCATCCCTCAGACACGTACTACCTGTCTGAACCGGGTCAAGTCTCTTAACCCTGCTTGCCTACATTTTATCTTCTGTAAAATGAACTAGAAAAGGAAATGGCAAAGCACTCTAGTATCTTTTCTAAGAAAACTCCAAATGGGGTCACAACATGTCAGGTAAGACTGAAAAAGCTCAGCAGCCACAAAGCTGAACTTGCAATAACTTCTAATAAATAATTGGAAAAATTGTTTATATTATTTAGAATCTCAGTATAATACTAAAAATAAGGGACAGAATATAGATTTAAACCAACAAAGGAAGTACTAATACTTCACACACTACATTGCGCATTTACACAAATTAATTTATATGACTAGTTAAAGGGGTAATTGGGCAAAAAAAAAATTTTAAGTAACTCCTGGGTTGATATAAACTATTTCATGAGTGCCAGGCTAAAAATAAATTAAGGAAAACTGTAATTTACATATTGATATGACTGAAAGATATCTATATAGGTATATATAGATAAATATATGTAACCATGCTCTCCCACAAATTATTCTTTGGTATTACCATCAGACACAAAATATTAGAATAGCTGGACTATTGGTCCTTCCCATTATGGGAATATATTGTATTATTATTATATACAATATATTGTATTATTGCAGTATAAGAACAAATGGTGACCAACTGTTTTCCATCTTCCCAGAGGATAAGAAAAGAGGAAATGAGTTTATATTTAACAAGGGGTTAGAGATAAAAGAGGGCTTTCCATCAGTGTACCCAACACTGAATTGGGCTAAATGAATGGTTATGGATTTACCTTTCTTGAGAGGCTTTAGAAATATAGTAAATTTCCAAGTGCCTGGGGCATTTGGTATTAAATTCTTCCTCCTTTCCCCACTTCTAATTCTTCCTTATTCTATAAAAGAAGCCCATTTAAGGCCATCAGTCAATCTGCTAACATAGTCTATGGAGATCTGGGGAAGAAAGAACTTGATGGTTTTAATTCTAACTATAGGGAAGAAATGCTATGAGAAACTTAGAATATATCAGATATGAGTATGGACAATTTTTAGCAAACTCGGTGTGAGAAGGCTTCCCCTACCACAACGGTAACGCTATGTTTGGTGTGATAGAAAAGAGGGTTGGATTTTAAATCCTGACTCTGCTGCTTACTATTTATGTGACCTTAACTATTTTGAGTCTTAGTTTTCTCATTTGTAGTATTTGGGGTGGGGTGTGAACTAAATCATGAATTCTTAAAGTGTGGTCCGAGAGATCCCTGAGATCCTTATTTTCATAGTAATACTAAGATGTTTTCATTTCTAATATGGTAAAGACTGGTGGATATGACCGATATAAACAAAAGCTCTTTAGGGAGAGTCCTCAGAAATTTTTGAACATGTGAGGGGTCCTGAGACCATGAAATCTGAGACTGAATTACTTGTAAGGTTCCTTCCAGCACTAAATCTGTGACCCGGTGATCCAAATGAATAGTCCAGCATGTGCCTCTTGAGGAAAACTCAAACCTGAGGAGAAATGGTGTAAATTGCAGGATTTTGGGTCCTATACTCCTTTTATTTTGTTTAAAAAATTTTTCTTGTGAAAGTATCACTTATTCTTTGGTTTTTTATTATGGAATCATAGCTTTTAAAGAAAAGATTTATCCTCAGAATTGTAACATTGTGAACATGGCATCCAAATAAAAATTGCGGTTATTTGTTTAAAAAACAAAAGAAATGACTCATGTCAAAGTCCACATTGTTTCAGAAAGAAGTAGGCTTACCTACTTAGGATTTTTTTTTTTCGTCTACTCTTGTGGATGTTGTGTGTTAATTAAAGGTGAAAAATATTTTGTTGTTGTTTTTGTAAACGCAAATCAAACAAACTAAAGTAACTAACAGATAACAATTATCTGGGAAAATTCTGGGAAAAAAATCCTTACATTCAAATTATTTTTAGAGAAGTCTGAAAACTTTTTTTCCTAACCTAAATTGTACATATCCCACATAAATTCATGAAAGTTTAAGGTTGAAATGCTTCTTTTACTCCATAATATTTGGGATGAAAATTTGATGACTTTTAAATTAAGAATACATTGTATTCCTATAGTAATAGCTTCTAATCAAGGCATTTAAAACACTTTCATAATATATTTATGCTTTGGCAAATTAGTAATTTCTCCTTAGTTATAGATGTTCTTTTCACCTGCACATGTTAAACACTGAACAGCATTACATAAAAATATGAAGTTGAGCACATCGTAGCTGATTGGAAATGTTTATTATTTCAGAATCTGCTGTCTGTATGTAGCTCGATCAGAAGCTGGTAACAATTTATGATCAGTTTTAGAGGTTAAATTTAACATGGAGTTAGAAAAAAAGAATAAAGGTGAGATGACAGTATTTTGTGCTATTACAACAGCTTTTACTCAGCCTATTTATTATAAGATAGAGGCAAAAGTAAGTATGTTGACTGCTTATTTACCATGTCTTGGAGAAGTTTAACTGATGAAAGCAATCACTATAACAAGGAGACCTAAATAGCCCAGAAATTGCCGTAGCCAGCAAGGATTTTATTTGCTTGGCTAGTGGATCCTTTTAGAGAGTGTGCTTATTGGCGAAATGTTATGAGGAGAATGAGCGAAGATTATGTGTAGCAGTCTCACAGAACAGTGAACAGTGAAGGGTGGAGAGAAAAACATATCTGCACGAAGTCTGGCCTGAGACCCAGCTAAGGCTGATCATTGAAATAATGTTAGTAACACTGGAGGAGTGACAGTCAGATGTGAAATGGAATAGATCCATTTTCTTTGATTTAATTTACATCTTCATTACTGTTATATTCTTAATTTGACAGCTCAGAGTATGTTCTATTCCATGAAGAAGTGGGATGGCCATTCAAGAAAATGAACTTGGAAAGAATGGTTTATTGTTGTTTAGTCCTTTTAGTCATGTCTGATTTTTCGTGACTGCATTTGGGGTTTTCTTGGCAAAGATACTGAAGGCGTTTGCCATTTCCTTCTTTAGCTCATTTTACAGGTGAGGAAGCTGATGAATTAAGTCGTCTGCCCATACTTAGTATCTGAGGTTGGATTTGAACTCAGGTCTTCCTGTTTGTAGGCCCAATACTCTTATGTACAGCTGCCTGCCCCTACGGGGTACCTTAGAAGGTTTTAATTTACATTTCTCTAGTCAAGATTGATTTAGAGCATTTTTTAATATTACTATAGATAGCTTTTATTTCTTTAGAAAACTGCCTGTTCATATCCTTGGACCATTTTTCGGTTGGGAAATGGCTCTTATTTTTTAAAATTTGACTCTGTTCCCTCTATGTTTGAGAGATGAGGCTTTTATCAGGAAAAATTTGTGATTTTTCCTCCCCAGTTTCTTTGCTTTCCTTCTAATCTTGACTGCATTTGTTTTCTTTGTGCAAAACTGTTTTAATTTTATATAAAAAAATGATCTGTTTTACTTTCTGCAGCCCTTTCAATCTGTTGTTTGGTCATAAATTCTTTCCTTATTCATGGATCTGATAGGTAAAAATTTTCCATGCTCACCTAATTTGCTCATGATGTCACCATTTATGTCTAAACCATGTACCCATTTTGGCCTTATCTTGGTACACATCGTGAGATGTATTCTCACATTGTGAAAAGCTATATCTAGTTTCTGCCAAACTGCTTTCCAGTTTTCTCAGCAATTTTTGTCAGTTAGTGGATCTTTGGGTTTATCGAACACTACATTACAATGGTCGTTTCCTACTACGCATTGTGTACCTATCTGTTGCACTCAACCACCACTCTGTTTCTTAGCCAGTACCAGATTGTTTCCATGACTACCACTTTGCAATTGAGTTTGAAAGCCGGTGCTACTGGGCTGCCTTCCTTAACATTTTGTTCATTGATTCCCTTGATAATTGATGTTTTGTTCTTCTAGATGAATTTTGTTACCGTTTTTTTCTGGCTCTATCAAATAATTTTTTTTGATTGGTAAGGTACTGGATAATTAATTTAGGTAGATTTATCATTTTTATTATATTGGCTTGGCCTACCCATGCATTTAACATTTTTCCAGTTAGTTAGATCTGTTTGTATTTGTGTGGAAAGTGTTTTGTAATGGTGCTCCTAAAATTCCTGGGAGTTCTTGGCAGCCAGAAGCCCAAGTATTTTATGTTGCTTGTGGTTATTTTAAATAGAATTTTTCTTTTTATCTTTTCCTGCTTGGTTTTGCTAGTAATATATAGAAATGCTGCATGTATTTTATATCCTGCAACTTTGCTAGATTTGTGAATTGTTTCAATTTGTTTTTTAGTAGATTCTCTCAAGTTAAGTATACCATTATCTGCAAAAAGAAATAGTTTTATTTCTTCATTGACTATTCTTATTCCTGCAATTTCTTTTTCTTGTCTTATTTTTATAGCTAGCATTTCTAGCACAGTATTGAATAATGTGATAATGGACATCCCTGTTTCACCCCTTATCTTCTTGAAAAGGCTTGTATTTTATTCTCATTACAGATAATGTTTGCTCTTGAGTTTAGAAAAATATTACTTGTCATTTTAAGAAAAGTTTTATTTATTTCTGTGTTTTCCAGTGTTTTTAATAGGAATGAGTGTTGTATTTTGTTGAGTTTTTTGCATCTGCTGATATAATCACAGTCATTTGATTTTTGTTGCGTTTGTTATTGATGTAGTCAGTTACTTTAATTTCATCTTAATTGGTTACACATTCATCCTTTTCATTTTTGCTACTGAAAAGAAACCAGATTCACCAGTGACTTATTTCAGTGTTTTGTTGTTGCTGTTTTACATTAAATTTTATTAATCTCCTTTGATTTTTCAGGATTTCTATTTTGTGGATTTTTAATTTGTTCTTTTTCTAGTCTTCTACTTGCATATCTAGTCCATTTCATTTTATTTAGTAGTTTAGTTTTTTAAACTTGCAGTTTTATTAATTTCTTCTTTGATTTTCACGATTTCTATTTTGTTGTTTAATTAAATATTTTTAATTTGTTTTTTTAGTAGCATATCCACTTCACTGATTTCCTTTTTCTCTCTTTTATTGATTTAAGCACTTAGAGATATAAATTTTCTCTTAAATAGTGCTTTGGCTGCATCCCAGAAATTTTGGTATATTGTCTTATTGTTACCATTATCTTTAATTAAATGATTGATTGTTTCTGGATTTGTTCTTTGATCTATTCATTCTTTAAGGTTAGATAATTTAGTTTCCAACTTTTAATTTGACTTCAAAGACCCTTTATTGAATGCATTTTTTATTGCATGATTGATGTTCTGAAATGGGGTGCATTGAATATTTGTTTTCCTATATTTGTTAATGAAGTTTTTATGCCCTAATACGTGGTCAGTTTTCGTGGTGCCATGTAGAACTATGAAAATGGTATACTCCTTTTTATTCTGATCCAGTCTTTCCCACCTAATTTTTCTAAAATTATATTTATCTCCCTAATTTCCTTCTTATTTATTTTGTGGTTAGATTTATCCAGGTCTGAGAAGAGTAAAGTGAGGTCCCTCACTAGTATAGTTTTACTGTGTTTCCTCTTGTGTTTCATTTAATTTCAGTTTTAAGAATTTGAATGCTGTGCCATTTGGTGTTTATACGTTTAATATTGATTTCATTTTCTATGCTACCTTTTAGCAAAATATAGTTTCCTTGATTGGCCCAGGATGCAATGGGAGACCTTGGCCCCTTTAGGCCAAGGTCTATTCAGGTACAAAGTCTCCCAATGCATCCTGGGTCATCTCCAGTCATCCTGATGAATATCTGGTCACTAGATTCAGATGGCTCTGGAGGAGAAGTGAGGCTGGTGACCTGCACAGCCCTCCCTCACTCAAAATAAAGTCAGGTGCAAGTCATGTCATCATTTCTATGATAGCATGGTCTTCTTCAGCAACGAAGGATGAACATAACAACAGCAGCATTTCCCTGATTAGTATGTATTTTAATGAGGTGTAATTTTCCTTTTCTTTGAGGTCATGGCTACTGCTCCAGCCTTTTTTACTTTAGTTGAAGTATCATAGATTCTGCTCCAGCCTCTTATTTTAGCTTTGTGTCTTTCTGTTACAAGTGTGTCTCTCCCAAACAACTCATATTGAATTCTGGTTCCTAAGCCATTTTGCCCTTTGCTTCTGTTTTGTGCATAAACTCATCTCATGCACGTTCACAGTCAGGATTGATTACTGTTTATTTCCCTCCATCCTCTTGTCTTTATGCTTTTCTGTCTTCACCCTTTCACCCTCTTCTTGCTTCTGTTCTTCCCTCTTTGAACCAGTTCAGATGAGAGTGAGGTTCAAGTCTTGTTTGTGTCTCTCTAGTTATTCTCCCCATTCTGTCCCCTTGCATGACTCTTGTGAGATAATGCTCCTTATTCTTCCTTTCCCTTCCTTCTTTTCCCAGCACATCTTTCTTTCTCACCCATCCATTTTTCTTTTGAGTCCATCCCAACATATTAGATTCACACTTAGCCTTCAGTTTAAGTAGGCTCCTAAACTCCCTTAGTTGTCTTAGGCTCTAGATGTGTCCCCTTCATTTTCGGTAATGTAAACCATTTAACCTTGTTAAATTCCTTAGAATTTCTCGCTCATGTTTACCTTTTTATATTTCTCTTGAAACTTTTGTTTTATCAAATTTTCTCTCCAGCTCTAATTGTTTTCATCAGGAATGCAATCCTCTGTTTCATTCAAGTCTGTTCCTCTCTTCCCTTTCCGCCTTTCATTGTGTGATAATGCTCAGTTTTGCCAGGTAGTTTTTGGTTCTTTTTTTATATTTATCCTAGCTCCTTTGCCTTCTGGAATACCATATTCTAAACCCTCTGCTCCCTAAGTCTTGTTATCCTCTCTGTGGTGTTTAAATTCTTTTTCTTCCCTGCTGCTTTCTGTATTTTCTCCTTGACCCTAGAAGCTTTAAAATTTGGCTGTGATGTTCCTGGGCATTTTCATTTTGTGATCTCTTTTAGGAGGTGTTCTTTAGTTATAAGGTATCTTGGCTGTTTTCCTTTATAATTTCTTGATATGTGAGGTCTAGGCTCTTTTTTTGATCATGACTTTCAGATAGTCCAATGATTTTAAAATTATCTCTCCATGATCTATTTTCCGGGTTAGTCTTTTTCCTATGAGATGTTTGATATGTTCTTTTGATTTTGTTTTATTTTTTCTTATATCTCGTAGAGGCATTAGCTTTTACTTCACCAGTTCTGATTTTTAAGAAATTATTTTCTTCAGTGAGGTTTTGTTCTTCTTTTGCCATTTGGCCAATTGAGATTTTTAAGAGGTTTTCTTTAGTAGTTTTTTGTGCCTGTTTTACTGTTTGGCCAATTTTGAATTTTAAAGAGATATTTTCTTCAAAAATTTTTGAGCCTCCTATATCAAGCTGTTAATTCTCTTTTCATAATTTTCTTGTATTACTCCCATTTCTTTTCCCCAAATTTTCTTTATCATTATTTGATTTTCAAAATCATTTTTTTCTCATTTTTAAATCCCTTTAGTTCTCTAGGAATTCTTGTTGGGTTTGTTTCCAATCTGCAGTTTTTTCTTTGAGGCTTTACATTTAGTTTTTTTTTTTTTTCCAATTCATTGTCTCATGAATTTGTGTTTTGATTTTCTCTGTCACTATAGTAACTTTTTATTGGTTGGGTTCCTTTTTTATTTTTCATTTTCCCAGTCTGTTTCTCAGCTTTACATTTCATGTTAGAGTTGGGCTCTGCTTACCTCTGCTGATGGGTGGTGATGGTGGTGTGTGGTTTGTGGTGTGTGTGTGCGTGCGTGCGTGTGTGTATGTATGTGACTGTTCTGAGGTTCAGGCTTTTATGTCCTGCTATTTCACAGCTAGTTCTGGGGGACTGTGAGTTTTTGGTGCTTCCAAAGTGGTGTAATGTAGGGAGAGGTCTGATCACTGCTCTCCTGGTCTGTGTTCTGGTCCTTACCCATATAAAGCACTCCTTGCTTGTGACCACAACTCCACACCCAGGTATGGCCCCTGCTCTCCTGGGACCACAAACACCCCTCTCTTCCTTTGGAACTGCAACCCAGAATTGGAAAATGGGCAGTAGAGTTTGCAAATGGTTTCTGGTCTTCTACCCAGTAATAGTAATAAACAAGTAATCTCTTGTAATATCTTTCTGACTAGATGTTTAATCTACTTAGTGTCTCTGGGAATCAAGCACTCCCAATATTTCCCATTGCTGCTGCCACCACAATAGGTGTCACTTCTGCCTTTAAAATATATATATTTTCCTACACACACACCTATATTCAGTTTTCAACATTCACTTCCACAAAAATTTGAATTCCAAATTTTCTCCCCATGTCTCCTCAACCCCCACCCCAGGATAGCATGTACGCCATCCACCCCTTCCTTTACTCTGTCCTTTCTTCTATCACCCCCCACTTCTTCTGTCTCCCTCCCCTCTATTTCTCTGTAGGGCAAAAATGATTTCTATACCCCAGTGTCTGTACATCTTATTTACCAGTTGCATGCAAAAATGATATTTAATACTCATTTTTAAAGCTTTGAGTTCCATATTCTCTTCCTTCCTCCCTCCCCACCCACCCTCATTGAGAAAGTAAGCAATTCAATATAGGTCATACATGTGTAGCCATGCAAAATACTTCCATAATAGTTATGTTGCAAAAGACTAACTACATTACCCTCTGTCTTCCTGCTCTCCATTTATTCCATTCTTTCCCTTGACTTGTCCCCCCACAATGCTTCCGATTGTCCTTTTCCTCAATTTGCTGTCCCTTCTATTATCTTCCCTCTCCTATCTCCTTCTCCTTCTTGCAGTGTAAAATAGATTAGATTTCTGTACCCAACTGAGTGTGTTATTCCCTCCTTAAGCCAAATTCCATGAGAGTAAGGCTCACTTATTCCCTTTCATCTCTGCCCTCTTCCCCTCCATTGTAAAAGCTCTTTCTTGCCTCTTTTTTGTGAGATGATTTACTATATTCTAGCTTTCTCTTTCTCTTACTCCTAGTAAGGAGGCAGTAAATTTTATTTTTTAGGTATTCCTTCATGTTCAACTCACCCTGCGCCCTCTATGTGTGTGTGTATGGATGTGTGTGTATATATGTATATTTTCTCTAACTGCTCTAGTACTGAAAAAGATCTCATGAATTACAAATATCATCTTTCCATGTAGGAACGTAAACAGTTCAACTTCAATGAGTTCCTTATGGCTTCTCTTTCTTGTTTACATTTTCCTGTTTCTTTGGATTCTTGTATTTGAAAGTCAGATTTTCTATTCAGCTCTGGTCTTTTCAACTAGAATACAATGCTTGGAAGTCCTTTATTTCATTGAAATTCCATTTTTTCCCTGAAGTATTGCACTCAGTTTTGCTGTGTAGGTGATTCTTGGTTTTAGTCCTCTGTAATATCATATTCCAAGCTCTCCAGTCCCTTAGTGTAGAAGCTGCTAAATCCTGTGTTCTCCTGATTGCATTTCCACAATACTTGAATCGTTTCTTTCTGGCTGCTTGTAATATTTTTTCCTTGACCTGGGAACTCTGGAACTTGGCTACAATATTCCTAGGAGTTTTCCTTTTGGGGTCTCTTTCAAGAGGTGATCAATGAATTTTTTCCATTTCTGTTTTACTTTCTGGTTTTAGAATACCAGGGCAGTTTTCTTTGATAATTTCTTGAAGGATGATGTCAAGGCTCTTTTTTTGATCATGGTTTTCAGGCAGACCAATAATTTTAAAATTATCTCTCTTGGATCTGTTTTCCAGGTCAGTTGTTTTTTCCAATCACATATTTCACATTGTTTTCTATTTTTTTTCATCCTTTTGGTTTTGTTTTATAATTTCTTGATTTGTTATAAAGTCATTAGCTTCCATCTTCTCCATTCTAATTTTTAAAGAACTATTTTCTTCAGTGAGCTTTTGGACTTCCTTTTCCATTTGACCAATTCTGCTTTTTAAGGTATTCTTCTCCTCATTGGCTTTTTGAACCTCTTTTGCCATTTGGGTTAGTCTATTTTTAAAGGTGTTATTTCTTTCAGCATTTTTTTAGGTCTCCTTCAGTAAGCTGTTGATTTGTTTTTCATGATTTTCTTGTATCACTTTTATTTCTCTTCCCAGTTTTTCTTCCACGTCTCCTACTTGATTTTCAAAATCCTTTTTGAGCTCTTCCATGGCCTGAGACCATTGTGTATTTATTTTGGAGGTTTTGCATGCAAAAGCCTTGACTTTTATGTCTTCCTCTGATAGTATGCTTAGATCTTCTTCATCTGAAAGGATAGAAGAAAATAATTTTTCACCAAGAAAGTAACCTTCTGTAGTCTTATTTTTTTCCCCTTTTTGGGACATTTTCCCAGCCAGTTACTTGACTTTTGAATCCTTTGTCAAGAGGAGGGACCTTTAAGTTCTCAGTTCCTCCAAGGTGGCACAATCAAGGGAGAGGAGTTTACTCCTCTTCTGGCCTGTGCTGTGGTCTGGGAGCAACCACAAGCTTTTCTGCCCAGGATCTGTGAGTAGGATTCCCTCCCCAGAGCCTCCACCAGCTCCACCAAGCCGGCAGTCCTTCTTACCCTAGGACTGCTACTCAGGACTGAGACCCACATTGGCTGCTCAATTCCCCCAGGGTCTTTAGGCCAAGGGCTCCAAAAATGAACACTGTAGCCATGGCTGCTGTGGCGGCTGCCACAGCCCTGGGGCCAGAAGCCACTCCCCTCTCACCCACGTGACCTTTGAAGCTGTTTTTGGTGTTTGTGGGTTGAGAAATCTGGGAACCGCAGCTGCTGCCCGTGATTCTATGCCTGAAACCTTTTTCTGTTCTGTTTGTGCCATTCAGCGTGACCAGGGCTGGACTGGGCTGCGCTCTGCTCCTAGCCCAGTGCGATAGATGTTTCCTGTCGGCCTTCCAGGCTGTCTTGGGCTGGAAATCTCTTTCACTGTGTCATTTTGTGGCTTCTGCTGCTCTAGAATTTGTTTAATATGGGCTATGGGGGTAGAGCTAGAACAGGTCCATCCTTCTACTCCGCCATCTTGGCTCGCCCTGACAGTCTGCTTTTAGAACCAAGTTTTAACACAGATTTCTCTGCCTTCAAACATTGTATGTTTGCAGTAGTTAAAATTAGCAGTGACCTGTCAGAATGAACACCTGAAGTATAGATACACACACATATGTGATGAAAAGATTTCCCATCCCTTGGTGTGAAAATGCTTTCTGTGGTCAGGTGAACGCTTGATGATGCTGCACTTTGTTATGGCCTGGACCCTGACCGTAGCACTCTAAATATTTGGGAGTCCGCTGGACTGCAGCTTCTTGTTGGAACTTGTTGAATACATCAGAAGAAGGCCAGGAAGTCACTTCTAGTCATATGTCTACTGGAGTTGAGCAGGTTTTTGAAGATATTTTTATTTTACAATGCATTTCCTAAGGTTGCTGTCCAGGTTTACAACTTTGTGCTACGTTAGGGTTGAGGTGCGCCACGTGGCCCTAAAGCAGCAGCATTGTGGCACAAGGCAGCCCACCACTTTGGGCCCTCACTGTCGAGATCATGTAAGCAAAATAATCGCTTTTCATTTGTGCTGCTGCTTTATTTTATTAAAGAGATAAATTTCTAGCAGGAATAAAAGAGTTTAAACTAATGTCAAGAGGTCGAAAGTAGAAAAAACGATACTGAGGAGGACTGAAAAGAAACCCTGGACTCCTGGAGCTGTATGTTCAATACAAAACACTTCTTTATATTTTTTGAGAACAGGGACTATTCACCTGGTGCCTAAGGCAGTGCCTTGCTCATAACATGTGCTTAGTAAGTGTTTGTTGAGTCTCATTGAATAATAAATGGAACCTTTGTGCTATAAAATCTTCAGGAATGAGGAAATATCGTATTGACTCCAGAAAACAAATCTGGGAGAACTTCACCCATACGTTCAGACTCTCATTCTGCTTGTAGAAATGAGGCAGACTGAACAGGACACAAAACCTGTTCTTGCTTGGTGACAACAGAACCTGTAGACTAGATTAGAGAAGCACATGTTAGTCATCAATGTTCTAAATGGGAGATTTTCTTTTCTTGAA
Source organism: Notamacropus eugenii (assembly GCF_028372415.1). Taxonomy (NCBI): domain Eukaryota; kingdom Metazoa; phylum Chordata; class Mammalia; order Diprotodontia; family Macropodidae; genus Notamacropus; species Notamacropus eugenii. Next base: position 31,969,381 of record NC_092878.1, on the reverse strand, counting down.
AAAGTGTATTTTTATTGATATGTTTTTTAATACCCCCCAATTTTTTGATGTATTCTTCTTTCCTCTGCCCAGCTGAGGAAATCCTCTGTTCCTTTTCCCCTTTTTTTTTTGTTTCTGCAGTTTACCTCTCCATTTTCCAATCCCCTAATTTGATCATACACATGCCCTACAGAATGCTGACTGTCATCATTACTGTCTGTGGGTCGTTGTGGTCTGTTTGGGTCACCCTTTCTGCTGCTTCTCCCTACCATGCTCTCATCCTTATTTACTCCTGCCCGTCTTCATATTCCTTTTCTCTGCAGTGTAGCCTTTGAGTGGCAGTGAGTTGGTAATGGACAAAGAACTGACCAAATGAATGAGCAAAATCTGCATTTTAACCTCTGACACATACTGGCTGTGTGACTTCAGGCAAGTCAGTTAGCCTCTTGGTGCCTCAGGCAGTGCTCTAAAACGAAAAGTGGATGACCCATTGCAGTTTTGTATTGCTGGCAGGAGTTTCCTCACTGGAGAGCTCACCATACTCTTGAAATTACATGATTGGGTGGTTTTGGAGGAGGCTGTAACCGCTGCCTTTAGGGAGACGTAGAAGCTGATGGAGCACTAGAATTTAGGAGCTCCGAGTCAGTTGTTCACACGAAGTCTGGCACCATTATGATGAGCCCTCAGAGGGGCAAACTGGGCTAAGTCAGAAAAACAGAATGTGTCAGTATGGGAATCAGGCCTGGGTGAGATAGGGATACCAGTCATCAGAAGAAAGAAAAACAGATGACACTGTCTCCCCTTCATTCTGATTCTTTTAGCCATTAACTAAAATCTAGCTTTTCCCTGACGAGTCCACATTTTTGGCAGCACACTTCAATTCTAGCTCCTCTTTCCTATTCCTCACATCTCATATGAGCCTGGAAAACCTGGCATAGTCCTTGCTTCTCATTCCTGCCTCCAGATTCTCGTTCTGCCATGCTTCTTCCAACAGCTGTTACCTGCCAGCACATAGGTCATTTTTCTACCTTTTTCAGTGGCTTTGATGCTTAGTCTTTTTTTCTCTCCTATTTCCTTGGGGGGCTTCAATATTGAAATTGCTGATTCTTTTAACATTTTATGGTTCCTGGAATTCGTGGTCCACTTTACCTTCACTCTACTGTTACCCACTGGACTGGTCCCATTTTAGACTCATCATACCTGAAACTATCCCTTTTACAAAAATCAGTAAGCAAAAATCTGCTTTCTCTTTTACCCCCAAAGTTGAAGAAGAGAGAACAAGAGAAGCCCTCTTATCAATTGGGGAATGGCTGAATAAATTATGGTATATGAATGTAATGGAGTACTATTGTGCCATAAGAAATGATGAACAAGAAGACTTCAGAGAGGCCTGGAAGGACTTATATAACCTGATGCTGAGTGAAAGGAGCAGAACCAGGAGAACTTTATGCACAGCAACAACCACAGTGTGTGAGAGTTTTTTCTGGTAGACTTAGATTTTTGTAATAACACAAGAACTTCTGAAAAAAAAAAAAATCCCAATGGTGGACCTCAAGGCAAAATGCCTTCCACACTCAGAGAGAGAAATATGGAAGTCACTCACATAATGTAGCAGATCATGTTTGTGTATGTGTATCTGTTTGTGTATCATGTTCTGATTTGTTATACGGATTCTTTCATTTATCTTAGTCTGACTACATAGCATGACTATAGTGAAAATATACTCAATAGGAAAGTATATGTAGAATCTATACAGAATTGTATGCAGTCGTGGGGAGGGAGGGAGGTAGTGGGGGGGGTGGGGAGGGATAAAATCGCAATTGTATGGCAGTGATTGTTAAACGTTAAAAAAATAGAAATAAAAAAAATAAAAAATAAAAAATAAAAAAAAAAGAGAAGCCCTCTTACACACACTTACAGTCAAATAAAACACACGTCTGCATCGTTCATGTCTGTGCTTTTATCTCTCTGTAAGGAGGTGAGTAGTATATTCCATCATCTCTGAAATCATCTCTTCATAATTTCTTGTAGCACCATAGGACACTGTCAGATTTATATGTGATATCACAGTGTCACCATCGCATTTATATTTCATAACTTGTTGAATCCTTCCCTAATTCATGGGCCCACCCTTGGGGACCACCACAAAAAGAACTATGAATATATATATTTTTTATATCCCTAGAGTTTGTTTATCAAATGAGCTAATATTTGTCAAGCCCTTAATGTAGTGCTTGGGATATGTAGTGGGTCCTTAAGAGATGCTTGTTCCCTTTCCTTTCCCTCTCCTTTTTCTTAGGAATAATTCCTGCCAATATCCATTCTCCCTCTAATTCCTCCTCCCTTTCTCCCCTTCCCTCCTATTTCCCCCTTGAGTAATGTATATTTCTATACCCAATTATGGATGTATGTGTGTGCATTCTTCCCTCTGACCAGTTGAGATGAGAGTTAGATTCACCGTTTCCTCTTTATTTCTGTAGATTTCTACTTGTGCACCGGGATTATGTGAGATGATTTTGCTTAACTTTTCTCTCCCTTTCCTCCCTTACTATATTCCTCTTTCTCTTTCTTTTCCATTCTTTTAAAATCATCAAGCTATAATAGAAATAATGTTTCATTAGAATTCTTCTATAAAACCCAATGGTGATAGAGTTCTGAGGGTTTACTTATTTTATCTCCTCATCTTAGATTGTAAGCATTTTTGTTTTGTCATTGGGAAGTTATAATTATTTGTTCATGTTTCTCTTTTTATGTTTCTCTTAACTCTTGTGTTTGAATTTCAAAGGAATGTTTGGTCTTTTCATTAGGATTGCTTGGAAGTCCTCTTTTATTAAAAGTTCGTTTTTCTCACTATAGAATGATAGTTTTTCTAGTAAGTTATTCTTGTTTATAAGCCTTTTGGAATATCATATTTCCAAACTTTCCATTTCTTTTGAGTGGTGACTCAAATTCCTCTTTTCTGCATGCTTGCATTATTTTTTCTTTTATGTGAGAGCTCTAAGTTTTGGCTATAATGTTCCTGAGAGTTTTCCTTTGGGTTTTTTTCAGGAGGTGATGGGTGGATTCTTTCTACTTTTATTTTGTCCTATGGTTCTAAGAAATTTGGATAGTTTCTTTTATAGATTTTCTTGAAACATTTTTTGTTTCTTTTTTTGGTCATGGTTTTCAGGAAGTCTAATAATTTGTTTTAAAAAAATTACACACACACATACACAGATATATATTTCAACAAGCAGAAATCTGCCTTCTCACCCTTCCACACCAACTCTTTCCCCCTGCTTGAGGTCTAAAGGGAAAATTACATAGAGTTAATCAAAACAAATTTCCATATTGGCCGCATCAGAAAAAATCATCTCATTTTGTTGCCTCTCAAGAGGTAAGTAGCATGTTTTCTCCTTAGTCCAGTGACTTCTCAAATTCTCTGTCCTGGATCTGCTTTTCAAGTCATTTTTTTTTGGCCATTCGATACCTTACATTTTCTTCTTTTTTTCAGTCTTTTGACTTTGTTTTAATATTCCTTGTCTCATGGAGACGTTAGCTTCCATGTGGTAGATGATTTCTTAGATCCTAACTAAAATATTCTGATTTTTGATCCCTCCATTCTTTCTCATTCTCCCATGTCATCCATGTTATTCTGGTCCGACTTTCTTCTTTGGGCCAGCTTGATTAAATTGTCAGCCAGTTCAACAAGCCTTGAGCTGATAGGCCCTTAGCTCTTCCACCGTTTCTTCCCCATCAATGCTTAGCTCTCCTTCCGTTTTTTTGCCTCTTCTGTTCCTGTTCTCTAGTAAGTGAAACCTTCGGGAAGAAAGCATCCGGACTTATGGACTGCATTCCCTGAATGTGTGTTCTGTTTAGTCTGTATTGGACCCTTGCTGCTGAGTAACAGGCCTTTTATCCATCCCATATTGATCATGACTTGGACTGCAGTGACTCTTCTAAAACTTCTCATTTCCCCTTAAGCCTTCAATTCCAATCTTTCTTTCCCCTCTCAAGAAATAACCTCATCTTTTTTTAAATTCATTTAAATTCAGGAGATTGCACCCCTCCCCCACCAAGGCCCCTAATCCATACTTCTTCTCAATTGCCCTTTTACTCTGGAGGGCAGGCTTGTACAATATCCTCGGTATTGTTCTCAGTTCTTTACTTGCACTCCGTGTATCCAGTCTGTTGGCAAAGTGTGTTGTTGCTGCCTTTATAACATGTCCTTATAACGTGTCCTTTGTTAACTCACCTAGTGCCTACAGACCTTCACCACATTTTCTTTCCTAGATTATTGGAATAGCCCTCCAGGTGGTTTCCCTACTTGAAGTCTTTTCCCCATTCCATTTCATCCTCCACTCAGCTGCCAGTGATTTCATAAGGTGCTGATCTCATGATGTTATCCCCCTCCTCCCTCATTAAACTTCAGTGACCCCCATTTGACTTGTAGGTTCAAAGAAAAAATCTCTGGTGCTTACAGCATTTCAGAGTCTGATGTTTTCTTACCTTTCCAGTCTTCTACTACATTTTGTTCTTTACTCTTATGATCTATTTATACTGCCCTACCTTGTGTATACACCAATCCCTGTGCTTTTGTACTGCTCTCCCCCACACCTGCAGTGCCTTCCTTCCTTACCATCGCCTCCTTGCTGCTGACTTCCTTCAAGATTCAGCCTTCCCTCGGAGATTACCTTCTATCTTGTGTATATCTTGTATGTGCATAATTATTTTCTTATTCTCTCCCTCATTATAATGAGCTCCTTGAGAGCAGAGAAGACATTTTTGCCTTTATTTTTATTCACAGAACTTAGAGTGCCTGATACACAGTAAACCACTTTAAAAACCTGTTTGACCAACTGGCGACATAGTACAGTGAAGAGGACCTGATCTACTTACTAGCTATTTAACGGCTTTGACAAGTAATTTAATGCTTACAGACCTCTGTTTCCTCATCTGTAAAACGAGGGTGTTTGGACTAGATGACCTCTGCATCCCCATCGATTTGAAGTAATGCTATGATCTATAATCTCATGGCATGATCCTACTCCTCGCTTCTCTGTCCTTATTCATGTTTTCACTTCTCCATGCCCAAGGATTTATTCTTCTTTAGCTTTAGCTGAAGCTCAGTCCTTTGTGTGTGGCCTTGGTTCGTTGTGTCCCACGTCTTCTCTTATCTCATTCCGTTGTGCCATCACTCTCTTTCCTTTGTCCTGTTCAGTCTCCCATCCTGCAGTCCCTCAAGCTGTTCTCTTGTCTCTTCTTTCTTCCTTTCATTACTAAATAGCAAGAAGAGAAGTCTGCAGTGGCTCCTGCTATAGCCTGTTTGTATTCCCACCTCTCCATTGAAACTTCTGTCTTAAGGTTCCCCCCTGCAGTCCTCATCTTTTCCCTCCCTCTTGCATTTTGACTGATTGGTTCTTTACCTGTTCCGTCTTGATGCTTTCCATTCCTGATGTTTCGGTAGCACTTCCTTCTTCTGCTTTTGCTCGCACCTTTTTTGACTATTTCTTCATCTCCTGCCCCATCCTCCTGCCCTGTAAGAGAAGTTTCCACTCTTCTTTCTTTCTCTGAATTTTCATCCATTCTCATATCGATGTTTTTTATCTGTACACAGATGACTGTCAGATCTCTGACCTCTCCCTAGAATTCCAGTGCTGCATTCACAAAGCTGTCCGTTGCTTCTCCCTGTCTGTCCCTTCCTCTGTTCGTCTCAGTTTTTTGTTCAATTAGCAAGCGTTTATTTTCTCTCCTAAACAGCAACCAAAAAAATCATCATGGCAAATATTTGTAGTCAAGGAAAGCAGATTGTCTTGTTGGCCATGACCAGAAACATGTCGCATTCTGTATTTTGAGCCTTCACCTCTTTAGGCAGGAGGTGAATAACATGCTTCACATTTATTTCTTTTGAATTGCATTCATCAGAGTTCTCAAGTCTTGGGAAGCTGTTTTTTTTAAAGTAATGTTGTTACTGTGTAAATTGTCCTCTTAGTCCTTATTTGATTCTGTAGCGGTAAATTCGAGTTTTTACAGATTTCTCTGAAACTGCCCATTTCACCGTTTCTTACGGTGCAGTCGTTTTCTGGAACATTTGTTTGCGTATTTGTGTAACACTTCCCAGGGGGAGGATGCCTTGTTGGCTTCTAGTGTTTGCTGCTGTGGACAGAGCTGCCGTTGTAGGCCTTTGCCTGTTTCTTTGATCTCTTTGGGCTTATAGGCCTTACGTATCCCTGGTTCAAAGCACATGCTCAGCTTATTGATTGTTGGGGCATAGTTCCAAAGTGTTCTCTGGAATATCTGGACCAATTCACAGCTCTTCCGTCAGTGCATTAGTTTGCTTGTTTTCCTGTAGTCCCTTCAATAATGAATTAATGAAATAATCTGTCTTCTGCCAATTTGATGGGTGTTATATGGAACCTTAGAGTTTCTTTAATTCAGAGGTGCCATATTTGTAACTTGTAGACTGCTTAGTCCTTAGTGAGGCGGTGACCAAATTAAAACATACTTGGGAAATGTTTAACAAAGTAAAAGTACTGTACAATATAGATGATGCCAATTTATGATTTTCTAAATCACAATGTGGCCCGTAAGGATCCTACTTGACACCACTGCTTAATTCAAATTTTGCTTGTGGTTGTTATGGCCTAGATTTCTTCATTTGATAACTTTGTCGTTTCTGACCATTTTGGCTCTTGTTCTTACAGATTTGAATCAGTCCCATATATATGTTAGAAATGAGACTTGTATCAGAGAAACTTTCTGCAAAGATTTTTTTCCCTAGTTATACTTGGTTCTCTTGTAACTTTAACTGCATTGGTTTTCTTTACATAAAAACTTTAAAGTTTTCGTGGAGTAAAGTTGTCTCTTCAGTCTTCTGTGATATCACCTCTCCATCCTTGTTTGATCGTGCACGAACTTTTCCCATCACCATAAATCTGAAAGTTAATTTCTTCTTTGCTTGTCTAATTTGTTATGTCATTGGTGGTGTATAAGCCATGTTCATTTGGACTAGTGTGAGACTCTATGGTGTGAGGTGGAGGCCAGTGCCTAATTTTTGTTAGACGACTTTGTATTTTTCATGGCAGTTTTGTCAGATAGTAAATCTTTACCCTGTTAGTTGGCGTCTTGGAGCTTTTCAAACACTCTACCACCGTTTATTTGCTTCTGTATGTTAAGTATCTAATTTGTTCTAAGAATCAAGATCTCTTTTTTAAGCTAGTACCAAATTACTTAGATGACCCTGTCTTTGTAGTATAATTCAAGGTGTGGTACTATTAACTGTCTTTTTTTTCTCAATTTTTTTTCATAATTTCTCCTGAGATTCTTTTTGTTGTTGTTGTTTGTTTTTTAATTTAATTAATTTCTTTTCAGTGTTCATCAATCACTTCCTTAAGATTTAAATTTTCTCTCCCTCCCTCCCCCGACCTGAGACGACTTGCAGTCTTATGTGGGCTCTACACATACATTCTTATTAAACACATTTTCGCATTAGTCATGTTGCACAGAAGAATTAAAACGAATGGGAGAAACTATGAGAAAAACCAAACCAAAACAAAACATCACACGAGAAGATAGTCTGCTTCATTCTGTGTTCCTATTCCACAGTTCTTCCTCTGGATGTGGATGGCCTTTGCCTCAAGAGTCCTTCGGGAGTGTTTTAGGTCCTTGCATTCTCTTGAGAGTCCTGGCCTTTGTTTTCTTTCCCTAGCTCTGTAAAGTACTTCTCTGGTAGTTTGGTTGATACTGTCACTTCATAGAAGTTTAGCTTTTCATTCATCTCTGACTCTTCCTTCTCGTCCCCATATCTGATCACTCGCCACAGCCTTTTAATTATACCTTCTTTTCTCAGTGTAGCCCATGCCTGCCTTCCCTGCCTAGCAGTTTATCCCTTGTAACAATGGATAAAAAGGAAAAGGAAAAAAGGCAGCTCAAAACCAACCAGGAAACCATAGTTGGTACTATATGCGGTGTTTCTGCGGTTCCCCACCCACGCAAGAAGAAAGGGAGCCACGTTTTCTTACCTGTTCTCCAGGGTCAGGCTACGCAGTCGTTCTAATGACAGTGTTCCGGGCTTTTTTTGATTCTTTCCATTTATATTATTGTGGTCATTATGTGTAAGGTTTCCTGGTCCTGTTACTTTGATTTCTGTCAGTTCATGTAAGTCTTCTCCATTTCTGTATTTTTTATTATGTAATATTCCATTACATTCATGTACCATAATTGTTTTTAGCCATTCTCCAGTCAGTGGGGATCTATGTTGTTTTCATTTCTTTGCCACCACAAAAAGGGCTTCAATGAATATTTTGCTGTGTATGGGACCTTTCTTTAACCTCCTTAGGGGAATACACACACACACACACACACAAGTGTGTGTGTGTGTGTGTGTGTGTGTATATGTGCGTGTATATGTGTGCTTAAAATATATATGTATGCCCCAAGGAGGTTAAAGACAAAAGAAAGGGGTGTGTGTGTGTGTGTGTGTGTGTGTGTGTGTGTGAGAGAGAGAGAGAGAGAGAAAGAGAGAGAGAGAGACAGACACACAGACACAGACACAGACACAGAGACACAGAGAGATTTCTGGGCCAAAGATTTGTCAGGAAATTGGGAATTTAGAAGAGGAGAATTCAGGAAGTGAACAGGTGGCTATTAATGTTAGAGAAGAGGATTGAGCTGTTTGCATCTTAACTAAAGGTAGATCTCATAAGGACTAGAAAGAATATACTTGTGTGGAGATTTGCTCATTTGAGAACAGTGTACAGATATACCCACTGAATAGGATACGATAGAGAATGATAGATGTGGCATAGAAATACAGATAACAGTGGAGGGGACTGCAAAACAAATGAAAAGAAAGACTGGATTGATAATTCATGACCTCAGATATTTGTAGAACATTGTGCAGGGTGTGGAAAATAATAAAATTGAGATCTTAACACCAGTAAATAAACACAGTCTTATAGATATAATCTAGATTTAGTTATAGGATATAACATATTTGGGGGAAAAAGTTAACTAGGCTGGACAGTAAGTTAGCAGTACCTCAGCTTCACAGAGGAGTGGCATTTGAATTGGGCTTTCTTTATTTGCTTTACCAATAGTTTAGCTTTTCACAAGATGGAGAAAGTTCACAGGAATCTTACTCAGATTCAGATTTAGATGAGCAAGGTAGAATTGATAAATGAAGTAGAAACACTGAAAACGTTGATAGAACATAGAACATCTTAGAATTACCAGGGAGAGAACACTCAATGGAATATCATATGTAACCTAGACTTGAGGAGAATTAGATTGGAAGAAGTTTGGTGAAGATAAGTATACTGTCATGGATTGACACCCACTGAGCAAAGTCACTCAATTTAGGAGAAATAGGAAATGAAGAACAAAAATTTTTAAATAATTTTTTTCAATCCATAAAACTATTTTCTTCCTGTTCATCCCCCCACCAAAAAGACAAGAAAAAGAAGACCCTTGTAACAAAGATGCATAGTCAAACGAAACAACTTCTCACATTTGTCACGTCTAAAAAATATATGTCTTATTCTTCTACTTGAATGCATTAGCTCTCCCGTCTTGCTTCATGGCTGGTCATTGAGCTCGTTAGAGTTTTAAAAAGGTATGTGTGAACAATCTTGATGAAGAAGATAAGGAGGAGAAGCCTCAGACAGCAGTGTGACTTATAGAGAACTTACTGATTATGGAATGAAAAGAGGGCATACCAAAAATGGAAACGAGGCTGTACAAAGGAATCGCTTAGTTCTGTAAGAACAGGGAATGCAGGCAGCTTGTCAGGAATGTTATAGAGGACTGTTATGCTTTAGGCAGGAAATTTTATTAAATGATCTATTTAGTTTCATTTTGTAACAGTAATGCTACTTTTATGCAAATTGTAAAATACTGAACGTTTTGTTGCTCTCACAGCTTAAGTGTATTTTGGAGACTCTCTCTTACTTAGACGGGATGATATTAGGTCTGTCAGTGTAATCCTCTTTGCTATGATTTTTTTGGGGGTGGGATTTTAAGATTTAAATAATTCAAGAAAAGATCAGCTTAATTTCTTTTCCCTAATATTAATCTCCTTCTATGTGCAGGACACACTGTGCTAGGTATTTCTAAAGCCAAGGCCTCTGATTTTAGTACTTGTCTTTCCTAAAAGGTGAGAATTAGTTTGGAAAAAGGAGAGAAGAGACACTTTCTAGTGTATCTTTATAACATTAAAGACTTGCTTTGAAAAAAGAGTTCTTAAAAAGTTAACAACAAATAAACCACAAACTGAAAGAAGTTAATAGTTGGTAGTTGAATAGCAGAACAGGTTATGGGGTAGTTTCTAGGATAAAGTTGCCTATACAGTCATTGCTTAAATTCATCTATATTCATCTAAGGGTTGTAAGACAATATGGTGAGGAAATGGAAATTACGAAGGAGACATGACGCCTGGGAATGGTATGACGGGAGGAGAATTTGGGGACAAGGGAATAGAATGGTTCCCAGTCGGCCTCCTTTAAAGTTTACTCTTTTATTGCTTATTTTGTGTCTGTCTTTTTCAGAAACACCATTTCATTTCACTTTGCCTAAGGAAGATGATGTTATCCCACCATTGACCAACACAACTCCACCTTTGATTGGGCATCTTAAATTAGGTCCAAGGAGATACAGTACTCCTATTGATGAGTGATATGAAACTGACACTCTTTGAGCTAGAAACTCTGAGGTGTCATCCTTTATAAAAAGGATATCCTTAGGACCAGCGAAGAAATTGGGACTGGGTTATATCATTTATTCTTCTTGCTTCAGGAGTAAACTTTAAAGAATGTGACTGACTGCAGATCTTCATAGTCTCATTCTAGTCCCATTGAGGATCTGGTGACAGTTTCCAGTTTCTTACATTTTGATAATTTTTTTGACCTTTTAAACAATATACCATTTGTATAGTAGAAGTTGACCGTGCTTGCTTTTTCACAGAAGATAATCAAGGTGTAGAGGGGAGTCAACTACCAAAAAAAAAAATTAAACATTGCTGTAATCTTGAGGGCAGGAGACTTTGCAATCCCAAAATGTAGCAGAGGGCTGGGCACATAGTAAGTGCTTCATAAATGTTTTGGTCATTCATTGATTGAGTAAGCAGCTACCTTGTGTGGAACACTGGAGAAAAGGAAAAGTTAGAATGAGCATCGGAAAAGGAGGGAGGAGAGTTTACCAGACTGCCTGAAAAGAGAGAAAGCTCGGTTTTAGGCAGGGACATTAAAGCTCACAGATGTGTTCCTGGGCAACACCATGTGCATGTCATATTTCTGCTTGACAGGCAGGGATGGTTAGGTAGCTCGCTCCTCTTCAGCAGCGCAGTAGCGTTCTACATTAATCTATTTGTTTTCTCTAGTCAGTGCTGGGAGGTAACTGTCATGCCGTCTGGAGTTTCCTGCTACCTATGCCTGATGCTGGCAGATGTGGGTTGGCTGAGGGCTCATGCAGCATCCTAAATCCAGATGTGGAAGTGGAACTGAATCCTGTTGCTCCTCTTAAGACCAGGTGTCAATGACAGCGTGTAGTTGTGGATATTTGTGACAGGATCTCTTCTAGGTACAACAGCTTGGATCTTGCAGACCTGTGGAATTGCAGAGGCAAACGGAAGACCCTGAGAGGCTGTATTTAATGTGTGTGCTTTAGTGGGGTTTTTTTCTTCTTCCTCCTCCTTCCTTTCTTTCAGTTGTGGACAGCTATTCAGAGAGCCCCTTAGCAGCCAGTGATGTCATGGCTGAAAGTTCTGTGGGGTCCAACGATGTTACTGATGAAAGTGAAAAAGGGGATTCCAGAGCTGTCCCAGAAGTGGATGAAAAATTGAGTCTGAAAATGAAACTGGTGAGCCCTGAGACTGAGGCGAGTGAAGAGTCCTTGCAATTGAGTTTGGAAAGGAAGTTATCTTTTTATGCATATCTGGGTAAGCTATGAAAAGTTTCTGGCCCCTTTGGTATTTTGTATTATTGACCCAATTAAGCAATAATCTTGGCTATTCTTAGCACTCCCTCTTTCTTTTTAAATTTTTTCTCAGTTTTATTGATGCTTTTTGTTTTTAATATCATAATCTTCTCTTAGTACATCCTTCTCCTTTCCCTCTGAATTTGCCTTAGAACAAAAATTAAAAACAATTTTTTAAAGTTCAGCAAAACTAACCAGCACACTGATGATCTCTGACAGTATAAGGATATATCATGCAAACTCCCTTTTTTTCCTAAGCAGTGTTAACAGTAGAAAGATTAGCTAGTGTGAATTTTGGGGAGAGGTGACTTTGTGTTGGGATGAATTTCCTCATTATTGAAGCACTGGGAATGCTGTCTATAATGGTTGCATTTTCATACTTTGATTTGGGTCATTAAGTAATAGTATACTAGAAGTACTAAATATTCTTGATTATTCAATCAAAAACTCCCTAGTTATTTGATAGTGAACCTGGTATGATGGAATGTGAATAAACTAGAGCCATAATGCCCTTGTGGGATGATATGGGAACATCATAAAATTAGCATGGCATCTTTCAAGGAGAAAAGACAGTATTTTCGTTTGAGACCACAAGGGAATTGAATGAGCTGAGTGGAGTTCTAGGTCAAGAGTGAATCAGTATGGGACACATGAGGACTGAGGAATTATAGTGAGACAGAACAATTTAGGATCACTTAGTATGAGACTATAGACAGTATGAGAATAGATAGTTTGCTGCTCATTTACCTTGTCTTACTCTTTTTGTATAGTTTCTTTTCCTTTGTTAGGATTTTTTTTTAAAACTAGAAAGTATTTTCTGATTGGGATGTATGGAGATGTGGGTCCTAGGGCAAGTAGGCATTGAAGATGGGTACCAGGATAGAGTGGCATTGGCAGAAGGAGAATATTAGGTTGTTAGGGATTAGATGTGGCAAATCTCTGAACCCAAGAAGCCATATCAACCCTGTACTTTCAAAAGTCATAGGATCATAGAATTTAATAGTACCTTGGGTTAAATAATTTGCAACACAGGTAGTTAGTAGCAAAGTTGGAACTTGAACCCAGGCCCTCTGCCCCTAAACCTAGTGCTCTTTCTTGTTTGTTTTACACTGGATCAAAGGGTATACACAGTTTTTATCTTTTGGATATATTTTTCAAATTATTTTCCAGATTGACTTGACAACTTCCCAGTTCCACCAGCAGTGCATTAATTAACGTGCCTGTTCTCCCGTGGCCCTTCCAGCAATTTTCCTTTTCCGTTTTTGGTTCTCTCTGCCCGTCTGAAGGGTGTGGAATAGAGCTTCCGAGCTGTTTTCACTTGCGTTTTTCTTACGCTTAGAGATTTCAGGTGATTGTTGGTAGCCTAGAGTTCTTTATTTGCAGACCTCTTATTCATAGTATTTGACCATTTATTTACTGGAAGATGAGTCTTATTTTCTGTTTGTACCGATTTTCTCTGTAGTTTAGATGTCAGCACCTCATCAGAGATATTTGCTGCAGAGATTTTTTCCCCCAAATAGTTATTTGTTCTGATTCTGCCTGCATTGCTTTTGTTTGTTCAAAAGCCCTTTCAATTTTATACAATAACACCTCTCTCTTTTACTTTGCAATATTTCTATCCCGTGTTTGGTCAAAAACTTCCCTCCCTTCCAATTGTGAAAATGCCTTATCACTTCCTTCTCTGATGTGTTTAATATAACCTTTTCTGTGTTGGTTCTGCACCCATTTTGAGCACATTATGGAACATGGCTTGAAATCTTCAAATTCTCTCAGATTGCTTTCCATTTTTTCTAATAGTTGTAGAATATCGAGTCCTTAACCGAGTTAGCAGATGTGTTTATCGAACATGGTACTAATTACAGTGTTCAGTTTCTTCTGGATTCTAGTGCTGTTTCCACGGTATTGGGTCCTTGTAGGCACATGCCTTGAGTTGGGGATCTGTTTACCAGGGAAGTTTATAGACTTGAAAGGCAAAAGTTTTGAGGCCAAAGAAAAGGCTCTTGGTCACTCATTCCAGTTAACAGATTGGAATTGTACTGCAGTTCGTTGAAATCCAAGCCTAGGGCTGGAACCAGGGGCAAAATGATGCTCCAGGAGAGTAGATTTAGAGTCAAAGGACTTAGGCTTGAGTCCTGGCTCTGCTGCCTTCTACTCTAACGGTAAAATGAGGGAGTGAGACTAAGATAATCCCTAAGGTTCCTTCCTGCTCTTACTCTGTGCTCCCTTACATCATACAATAAAGAGGCTCCCTCAAGGAGCTCACAGTCTAATAGGGGAGACAGCCTGCAAACAGATGCAATATACCGGATAAACAGGAGAGAACAGAGGGAAGGCACTGCAATGGAGAAGGGTTAGGGAAGGACGTGGAGCTTTCTGCCTTTTGTTTCTACTGTCAGAGATCATAGTCACTGGAACACAAGTTAAGTCAGTCTCCATGAATGTTTGTATCTCATTTATAAACGATGAAAATAATAAAACTCATAGTTGGTAAGTAATCTTCCCTATTACTCCTCAGATTTTTCAGCTGAACTTGGATTATCCAAACCACTTTTCAAGTTGCTCACTCTTCTTCTTTTAAAAAAAAATTGTTTTTTACAAAAAGTTTTAATTTACGGAATAAAACAAGCATTTTCATAACACAGTACGGTAAAAAGAGGTGATTGTACAACTTGTTATTCCCTTTAAATATATATTGAAGTTATCATAATTGTTTTTCCTTTTTTCTTCCCTCCACTTTCCCCTTCCTCCCCTCCTCCTCCCAGAGATGGCTGCCATTAGACACAAATATGTATATAAACATAAAATCATTCTATATATACTTCTGTTTGTTAGTTCTTTCTCTGGATGCATGTGTCCTTTGTAGTGAATTTGGATATTTATAATAGTTAAAGTAACTTACTCAAAGTTGTTCTTAAAACTGTTGCTGTTACTGTATACAGCATTCTCTTGGATCTGCTCATTTCGCTCCTCCTTATCTCGTACAAGTCTTTCCCTGTTTTTCTCAGATGACCGAGCTAGTTATTTGTCATAGCTTAGTAGTATTCTATCCAAATCATATACCGTAACTACATTTTCCAGTTGTTTACCACCACAAAAGAGCTGCTATAAATATTTTAGAACATAGAGGTTCTTTTCCTCTTTCCCAGTCGTCTTTGGAAGTAGACTTAGTGGTGATATTGCTGGGTCAAAGGGTAGGCAGTTTAATAACTGTCTGTGCACAATTCCAGATTGCTCCCCGCAATGGTTAGATCAGTTCACAATTCCACCAATAATGACTTAGTGTCCCAATTTTTCTATCTCCTCTCCAACATTTGCTGCCTTCCCTTTCATTCATTTTAGCCAATGTGATAGGTATGAAATGCTATTTCAAGGTCATTTTAATTTGCGTGTCTCTAATCAATAATGATTTAGAGCATTTTTTCATATGACTAAGTTGTTTTATTGTTCTTAGGGACTCCAGTTTCTATGTGGATGATTTTTATGGTATCATGACTACCATCTCAGGGAGAGGCAGAATGCGGAATAGCTAGGTCATTGAACTTGGAGTCAGGAATTCAGGAAGACCTGTATCTGAATCCTACCCCAGACACTAGTTGAGTGAACTTAGCCATGTCAGGCAATCTTTCTGAGCCTCACCTTCCTCATCTCTGCTGCTTAGTTTTGATGATAATATTTGAGAAGTTAATATTTGTGAAGTGCTTTTCAGACTTTAAAACATTATACAAAGGTGAAATATTATTTTAATTACTCAATTTATCTTTATTTAGATCTGAGGTTCTTAACCTGTTTGTGTCATGGATCCTTTGCACAGTCTAGTAAAGCTTATGAACACCTGAAAATAATATTTTAAAATGCACAGAATAAAATATGTAAATTACAAAGGAAACCAATTATATTGAAATACAATGATTTATATTTGAAGCCAAATTAAAATTTAAAAATATTTAACTTTAAAAAGGTAGATATTAAAAAAATGAACAAACCCCAGGTTAAGGGACCCCTGATTTAGAGATATGTAGGTGACAGTTTTAGAACCTGCAGCTAAGTAATTTCATATAATATTTTTGGTTATGTCCACTTAGTTCACAACAGTGAGGATATGGATTGTTAGGAATGGGGAATGCTTGTATTGTTAAATCATAGTTAATGATTTTTTCCTTCTGTTCCTATTCTTTATTCCTATTTCTTCCTACTGCTGAGTGGGGGAAGAAAGAGTAGAAGAATAAGGAGGTTTTTAGGTATGATACTAACTGGATTATTTCTCTATTTTTCTCCCTTCCCTCCTTGCCTGTGTTTTTGTTCAGAGCCTATAAGTGGTGAAAAGAAAAATGGATCCACTGCTGTTGCTGAGTCTGTTGCCAGGTAACCAGAGCTTGTTGCTATGCAGAGCAGTCTCATACAGAGCCACTGGTAATGAAGGAAAAGATGATTTATCGATAGTAGAAAAAAATTAAAATGAAACCTAGAAGAAAGGATTTGTAGGAGGAAAGATTGAATGTCACAGTTTTTTTCATTAATACTCTTATAAGACCAGTGTTTTGTCTGCTAATTCTTGACTAAAATGTTGACAAAAACAATTTTTAAAAATTTGCTCCAGTAATCATATTAGAATCCTCATCCTGAGCCTCTTTAGCCTTGGCGGGGCTCTAATGTGTGGCAGGAGACAGCTGGGTGGTCTTCTAGAGGGTCTTATGGGCTTTGTCCCTTATGGCTGTCAGCTGGTAGCCATTATATAAGATTGAAGCAGCTAGGTGGTGCAGTGGATAGAGCACCAGTGCAGGAGTCAGGAGGACCTGAGTTCAAATCTCACCTCAGACACTGGACACTCACTAGCTGTGTGACCTTGACCAATTGCCTCATCCTGGGTCATCTCCAGTCATCCTGATGAATATCTGGTCACTGGATTCAGATGGCTCTGGAGGAGAAGTGAGGCTGGTGACCTGCACAGGCCTCCCTCGCTCAAAACAAAGTCCAGTACAAGTCATGTCATTATCTCTCTGATGGCGTGGTCTTCTTTGGCAACGAAGGACGAACACACATCATATGAGATCATTTCTAGTGAGTGTCCCAAACTAACTGCAGTTTGGTGGTGTATCGTTCTTGATCTTGTTATTGTTGGCTCTTAGAGAAGATCGTTGGAGTTAGTGTCCCAGACTGATAGCTGTGTTGTGCTGGGTTGTGGTTGTGGTGGTGGTGGTGGTGGTGGTGGTGGTGGTGGAGCGTCGTGTGGTCTTGGCTCTTTCTTGCTATGATGCCTTGAGGGTGACAGTATCTTTAGATTCCAGCCTGTGTAGTAGAGCTTTGCCATCTGGTGGCTATCGGAGGGTATAAAAGTCTCATCTGCTACTGACTATAATACTACTGAACATTAAATTCCAGTAGCACTGCTTAAAGCATGACAGAGCAAGTTCTTTGATACAATCCTGTTCCTACCTCTTGTTTACTACATATTCTGGAAAAAAGAATTTCATCACTCTGGACTTAATATCTCTTCCTGTAAAATGAACTTAATGTTTCTGGGTGTGGTTTATATGTTACTTTAGAATTTTCTGCTAAATACCCTTTATAAATCTATAGTCTTACAGTGGAGAAAAAAACATTTGTTTTACTCTGTAGTTGTGGTATTGTATTCCAGATGTCGCTTATTGTTGGTCTGCATGTACAATTTAATTTATTTCTAAAGTTAGAGAAAACCTTAGAGTGTGGGACAGAGAGCAAGGGTGGGAGTGTAACAAAGGAAGAGATTGGAATGAAAGGAAGTGGTTGTTAATATGCGTTATTGGTGATGGTATTAGTATATGTTTATCTTGTTTTAAAAGCATACCCAAACAGATGAAAATCTTGATCTGTAGGAAAAACTAGATTGTGGGATATGGTTTCTTTACAAATAGATTGAACACAGGAGTACTTGAGCTTCTTTTTTTGTTTCTGTGTTTCTGTACACAGTAGCTCTCGTAAGGTTATGTTTAGAAGAAGGATCATTCTGTCTTCTGCCTACACAAGAAGAAGTGTTGCTATTTTCGTCCATTTGTAAGATTATATGGTGCCAGTAAGAGCTGAGCACTGCAGTGGGACAGAAATGCTGTTGGATGATAGCATGGGGCTAGGGATTGTGGGATTATGTTATTGTTCCTGATGACTTTCCTCATGCAGATTTTCTTAGGCTGCATTAGGCATGTAAGAAAGCTGCATCTTGGGTCAAGGGAAGAATTATGGGAGAAGAAATGTGAAGGAAGGTTATTTACCTGCGGTGCCTGAGAGATATTTCTGTTATGTAGCACAGTGCTTGATACAGTCATCACTTAGTAAAAGCTTGTTGTCTGATTGAAAGTTGTTTATTCTCGCCAAACAAATGTAGACTTATCGCTTTACTCTGTTATCCTTAGTTCTCAGAAGACAGTGTCTGTGTTTAGCCGTGTCTGTGAAGTCCGGCAGGATGATGAAGCCAAAGGCCGTGATACCCCATCAGATCTTATCAGGTAAGCATTATTTTCATAATATCTTTGCTCCCATATTAAGTCATAAATTGATTGCTGCCAGAAACTGCTATGTTCTCTCTTTGTGGTTTCCAATTTAGTTTTTCATTTGACTGTGGCATATTTAAGCCAGACTGAATCCTGTTTATTTCAAAAATGATCTTTGAAAAAGAAAGGGCCCTTTCTTTTTCCTGTGGCCTTTATATTTACATCTGTTCCCATCTTTTGTTCTGTCTTCTCCAGAAGGTGGCATTCTCAGTCTTCCTCTCTCTATTGAATATTCAACCTCTCCCTATTTTTCCTTACCTCCTGCTTTTCAACATGCTTAAATCTATACCCACATCCTTAAAAAAACTTTCCCTATTCTCTCCCATCCCTCAAGCTTTCATCCTATATTTCTTTTCCCTTTCTCAGTGAAATTCTTTGAAAAAGCTGTCTGTACTTGGTGCCTCGATTTGCTGTCCTCTCACTTTAACTCCTTGAAATCTGACTTTTGACCTCATCACTCACATAAAACTGCTGTCTCTAAAGTTACCAGAAATCTCTTGGTTGCCAGATCTGAAGGTCGTCTCTGTCCTTATCCTTGACCTCTGCTGCACTTGACGTTATTGATCACCCTTTCCTGCTGGATACTGTGTTCTGTATGGGTTTTCATGATACCACACTCTGCTGGTTCTCCTCCCACCTGTCTGACCACTCCTCAGTTTCCTTTCCTGTCTTACCTATGGGGGTTCCCCAAACTTCTGTCCTAGCTCCTTTTTCCTTTTCCTCCTGTACTTTTTCTTTTGGTAACTTCATTAATTCCCATGGGTTTAACTATCATCCATATATAGATGACTGCCAGAACTACATATCCAGCCCCAGTCTTTCCCCTGAGTTTCAGTCCCACGTTACCAGTTGTATATTGGACATTTCCGACTGGATATCTCATTGACACCTCAAATTCAGCATGTCCAAAACTGAACTCCCAAACCCATCCCCTTTTTCCAAACTTCCCTCTTTTTTTTTTGAAGATACTATCATCTTTTCTGTCTTCTAGGTTTGTAACCTCAACATTATTCTGAACTTTCTTACCTTTATTCGCCTCACATAACCAACCATTTGTCACATCTTGTCAATAACATCCTGGCTTCTGTGGCCCAAGTCTTTCTTTTCTCCATTCCAGTGCGTCCTGTGCACACTGATGCGAAAGTAATTTTTCTTAAGCTCAGATCTGATTGTAATTCCCCTACTTTTTCAGGTGTCTTGCTTCTAAGAGCAAATATAAACCCCTGTTTAGTTTCTTATAATTTGTTTTTAAAATTTATTTATTTTTAGTTTTCTACAATCACTTCCATGAGTCTTAGATTTTTCTCCCCCTCCCTTTCCCCTTCCTTCCCAAGATGCCATGCAATCTTATATGGTTTCTATATATACGTTGTTGTTAAGCAGATTTTTACATTAGTCATGTTGCATAGGGGAATTAAAATGAATGAGAAAACAAAGCAAAACAAAACATAACACAAGAGAAAATATTCTGCTTCGTTCTGCATTCCAATTCTATAATTCTTTTTTGGATGTGGATGGCATTTTGCCTCGAGTCCTTTGGGAATGTTTTAGGTCTTACATTGCTGTGAAGGGCTAAGTCTATCAGAAAAATTCCTCACACGCTGTGGTTTTTACTATATACAAAGTTCTCCCGGTTCTGCTGCTTTCACTCAGTGTCAGTTCATATAAATCTTTCCAGGCCTCTCTGTAGTCTTTCGGTTCATCATTTCTCATAGCACAATAGTATTCCGTTACATTCATACACCACAATTTGTTCAGCCATTCCCCAATTGATGGACATCCCCTTGATTTCCAGTTTTTGGCCACCTCAGAGAGAGCTGCTATAAATATTTTTGTACATGTGGGAATCTTTCCCATTTTTATGATCTCTTTGGGATACAGTCCTAGAAGTGATATTGTTAGGTCAAAGGGTATGCACATTTTTGTAGCCCTTTGGGCATAGTTCCAAACTGCTCTCCAGAATGGTTGGATCAGCTCACAGCTCCACCAACAATGAATTAGTGTTCCAGCTCTCCCACATCTGCTCCACCATTTATCATCTTCCTGTTCTGTCAAGTTAGCCAATCTGATAGATGTGATGTGGTATCTCAGAACTGTTTTGATTTGCATTTCTCTGATCAATAGTGATTTAGAGCATTTTTTCATATGACTATAGATAGCTTTAATTTCTTCCTCTGAAGACTGCCTGTTCACGTCCTTTGACCATTTATTAATTGGGGAACCCTATTTAATTTTTAAAGCCCTTTACAGCCTGGTCCCAATCTGTCTTTCCAGCTTCAGTGGACTTCACTCTTCCTTCCTGTACTCTACAGTCCAAATGATATTTCATCCCCCATCTCTGTTCCTTTTTTACATTAGATATTTTTCATACCTGGAATGCATTCTCTTCTCACCTTTGCCTCAGGGAGTCCTTTTTCTATGAGATGCAGCTCATGCACTCCTTTCTGTATGAAGCTTTTCCTGATCTCCCCAACTACTAATTCTCTCTTTCCCAAACCTTACATTTAATTAATTTTTATATATTTGCTTTTGTTCATTTTATATTTATGCTTTGGATACTTATATGTACCAGGTATCCCAAAAGTCTTAGTGCAGTTTTGAGCTTTTGTAGCTTGAAACTGCACTAAGCCTTTTGAGATACTCTCCACTGTCTCCTCTTTAGAAGGCAAACTCTTTGCAGGAAGAGTTGTTTTCATCCTTTGTACGGGTGTCCCAACTGTCTCATATAATGAATAGCTTGTAGTGATGCTTAACAAGTGGTTGTTGATTAATGATTTGCTGAGGCAGTGTTCCAAACATGTGTGTAGGTGTAGCACATTGGTATTGTTAACCTTGCTGTCAGAGAGCCAGATTCATTTTGACACGGCTCAGTCTCCATAAACTTTTTTTTAATATTATGAAACTTTTCATTTTTACATGTAGTTGATTTAACTTAACATTATACCTTCAAAGTTCGTGTACAGCAACCAGCACAGTGACACAGCTCTTATGTATCGTCATCCTTTATCTGTTGGCAGTGCACGTGGGAGATCTGCCAAGCCTCTGTCAAGATCTGACAGACACTAACCCCAATTTGGTCTGGTTTGCCAGTATCATTTTATGTAATCACTTCAGTGCATTTACTGTCGGTTGGAGTGGGTCTGAATGTTAGTGAATTGTTTTTATTGATTTTCACTTGAACTTTATTTTCATTGAAAAGGGTGTGTGTATTTGTTTTTTATTTTTTTATTTTTTAATGTTTAACAATCACTGCCATACAATTGAGATTTTATCCCCCCACACCTACCCCCACTACCCCCCTCCCTCCCCACGACTGCATACAATTCTGTATAGGTTCTACATATACTTTCCTATTGAGTATATTTTCACCATAGTCATGCTATGTAGTCAGACTAAAATAAATGAAAGAAATCATATCACAAATCAAAACATGATACACAAAAACATACACATACACAAACATGATCTGCTACATTCTGCGAATGACTTCCATATTTCTTTCTCTGAGTGTGGAAGGCATTTTGCCTTGAGAACCACCACTGGAATTTTTTTTTTTTTTAAGAAGTTCTTGCGTTATTACGAAATTCCAAGTCTACCAGAAAAAACTCTCGCACACTGTGGTCGTTGCTGTGCACAAAGTTCTCCTGGTTCTGCTCCTTTCACTCAGCATCAGGTCATATAAGTCCTTCCAGGCCTCTCTGAAGTCTTCTTGTTCATCATTTCTTATGGCACAATAGTACTCCATTACATTCATATACCATAATTTATTCAGCCATTCCCCAATTGATGGACATCCCCTTGACTTCCAGTTTTTGGCAACTACAAAGAGTGCTGCTATAAATATTTTTGTACATGTGGGACCCTTTCCCATTTTTATGATCTCTTGGGATGCGTGTATTTGTAAAGTAGTTGTACTTGGACAAATTCAATAACTTTTGGCATTTGCTTCATGCCCCTACCCTCCGGAGGGTCTTGTGCTTTCCCAAGAAGGTTAACTCCATAGTTTGAAAAACTGTGACCTATAACTGTATCTGAGAACTTCTGTCCTGATCAGATAGCCAGTGTGTGTTCATCCTTCGTTTCCAAAGAAGACCGTGCTATCAGAGAAATAATGACTTTGTTTTGAGTGAGGGAGGGCTGTGCAGGTCACCAGCCTCACTTTTCCTCTGGAGCCATCTGAGTCCAGTGACCAGCTATTCATCAGGATGACTGGAGATGACCCAGGATGAGGCAATTGGGGTTAAGTGACTTGCCCAAGGTCACACAGCTAGTGAGTGTCCAGTTACTGAGGTGAGATTTGAACTCAGGTCCTCCTGACTCCTACACTGGTGCTCTATCCACTGCACCACCTAGCTGCTTCAATCTTATATAATGGCTACCAGCTGAAAGCCATAAGGGACAAAGCCCATAACTACCCTTTAGAAGACCACCCAGCTGTCTCCTGCCACACATTAGAGCCCCACCAAGGTTAAAGAGACTCAGGATAATAAAGCTTAATCTACTCTCAGGTAAAATCCAAATCCTTTGCCTGTCGTTATTCTGTCTGACCTGTGAAGTCTTATCTTGCTAGCTGTCATAGATGGCCATTATCCATCCTTTTACCTACCTTGCCTGCTAACCCCTATAAAGAGACTCTTTTATTTCTTTGAAGTTGCTTTTCTGTCTTTTTAAAATTAAATTTATTTTTTTGATTCAGCAAAAATCCACGTCCTGCCGGTTTCCCCTCTCCTTCTTCCCCCATTCCTCTTGAGAATGAAATTAACATCCCCCTTAAAAATGAGCTGCAGAACGAGATAAACAAAGCAGATGAATTAGGCACGGCCCGCAGAAGGGGAGATCACGGGTGTGTTTCCTCGCGCACTTGGAGCCTTTCGCCTGTTCACCCTTCACTGCTTGTGTTTCATTATTAGTTCTCTGGAGTCGTGGCTGGTCATTGCGTTGATCTGAATCCGTAAGTCTGTCAGAGTTGTTTGTCCGTATGGTAATGTTTTCATTGTATAAGTTGTTCGGGTCTTGTTTTCTTTACATCATTTTATACAAGTCTTCATTCGTTTTTTAAAGTTTTGAGTTTCAAGTTCTCTGCCTCTCTCCCTCTCCACCCCCTTCATTGAGGAGGCAAGCGATTTGATAATGGTTATGCGTGAACAGTCATGCAAAGCATGTTTCCATATTAGTGTATCATACTAGAAAACAAGAAAATTCATGCTGGAAATAAGCATGCTTCGGTCTGCATTCAGACTCCATCAGTTTTTTCTCTGGAGATGGATAGCATTTTTCATCATAAATCATTAGGAATTGTCATTGTCCTGCTGAGAATAGCTACGTCATACCAGCTGATCATCGTACAACGTTGCTGTTACTGTGGACAATGTTCTCCTGGTTCTGTTCAATATACTTTGCATCAGAAGGGATACACTGAAGAAGGGTCAAGAGCTAAAATTATAAGAGGAAGTGTAATAGGACCAAATACCACGTCTTACTCTCAGCTTCTTAGGTCCAAGATGGAGGAGACATGGCTAGATACCAGTTCATCAAAAAAATATCTAGGAGTCTTACTCTTAATCAGTATTCTTAGATATTTAAATAGACCTGTGATGTCATCAGTTTGGGAGTTCCTTCACTTCATATCTCAACCTATTCATGTTTGCCTATTTTTATCCAAGTCCTCCTAGAATTTCACCATAGGAGTTCTATCCCACATTCTGGAGGCATTCTTCCCTTGGTCCCTACATCTTGAGGATTCCAATGGAGCAGTCTGGCTCTCTATGTGTCATCCCTCATTTTTCCCACTTCGTAAGAGGATTCAAAAAACTACAGTATGATTCAGCAGTGTGACATAAAAGCCATGAAAATTAATGGAGTCTTAGACTTCATTAAAAGAGATGCCATTTCTAAAAGTAAGGAGTTAGAGTCCTGTTGTCCTCTCTTCTGGTCATCAGCCTACATTTAGAAATAATGTGTTCAAATATGAGTGTCATGTTTTTGGAAGGATGTTGGTAAACTGAGAAATATTTTTAGCATACTGGATAGTGAACTAGCCTTGAAACCAGGAATAACAGGGTTTAAGACCACCTCTGTGGACCCTGGGCAAATCACTCTTTTAATGCTCTAGACCATTTTGTGAAGACTGTAAATCACGGAGAAGATGCAGATTTATGTAGTTCAAAGCATTTTCCTTTCCTGGCAGTTGCCTGAACTAGTGAAACCATAGAAACAGTCCCTACCCCTATTAATAAACTTATGGGCACCATATCAGTTGAGGGGACTGAGGATGTTTACCTTGGAAAAGAGGAGACTCACGGAGGACATGATAAGTGTCTTCGAATATTTGAAGCATTTGCACTGTTAAGCTGTATGGGACTTGTTCTATTTAGCCCAGAAAGTAGAACTACCTAGGGACAATGTGTAGATGTTGCTCCCCCCCCCCAAAAAAAAATGAGATTTAAACTAGAAAATAAAAATTATTTAATAATATGGACTGTCTTCGAACACAGTAGTATGTTTCCTCTTATTAGAGATCATTAAGCAAAAACTGAATGATCATTTGCCAAGTATGTTATAAAGAGAATTATTTTCAGACTTGGGTTGGTCTCCTAAATGATTGCTGAGAAGTGTCTTCCAGCTCAGGTTCTGTGATTCCTTCTGCTCATCCACAACCTATCATTTTGTCAGTTCCTCTCAGTTCTGTGTCTGCATCATCTTGCTTTCCATTCCATCGAAGGTTCTTTGTACCATGGCCCTGCGCTGTTATAACGGCCTCCTTAGCCCTTCCCTACTTACCTCCTTTAGCCCGGTGATAGCAGATCCAAGGCATGGTTCTAATTGTCATTCCTCTGTTCAGAAACCTTTTACAAGAATTAATTATTCATAGAACAAGTCATAGACTTCGTATTAAAGCATTAGAGGTCCTTGACTTTTTATTCCCAACCTATCACTATTGTCTTATTGAACCCTGTATTGCAATCAAGCTGGCCTAATTGAAATTTCTCCCTTTCTCGCATTCCCACCCATCACAGTTTTATCCTTTCTTGGGAGTCTAGTTCACATGCCATCTTTTCTACGAAGTCTTCTTGATCCCCAGCTATAAAAATTTTTCCTTCTACTTTGCTCCTCTAACATTTTGCCTGAAGTTCTCCTTATCACATTTTGTTTTCATTATGATTGTGTACATCCCTTATTTCCCCTACTTGATTTTAAGCGCTCTGCGTTCACAGAAAATAATTTGTTTGTATTTGTATCCTTCATGGGAACTAGCCCAAATGAGGACTTAAATATAGATTTAATTCAATTAGTTATTGTATCCTCTCTCTTATATAGTGCCTTTCTTTGAAAAAGAAGTACCCAGCAACTCAGGTATAAAAAACTTGAAGAATCATGTGAACATTCAACGTCTCATTCTAGGCCATCCTCCCCAGAAAGTAGAGAATTCATTTGGATGCTATATTTTTGATTGTTTGGTTACTGAAACTAGAGCTGCTATGTGAGCATTGAAATGAATATGTTTTCATTGCTTTTAGCTCCTCTAGATTTTTTTTGTTTGTTTTATAGTATCTTCAGAGACGTGTATGTTCTGCATCCTTTGATTTCAAGTAGGAATACTTCCGAGAGTCTTATTCCTCAGAACAGTACATTTGGTTTTGCTGGGATTTGTTTCTTATCCTTCAGAAACATTCTGTCACCCTGCATCTGTCTCTGTCTCTTTAAGTGGTGGCAGGATTACTTGCTTTGAAAAAAACTGTCCATTTTTATAGCATTCAGAGTGTATGTCTAGTTTTTACTAAAAATTCACAAGTATGGAATTTCGCTTTGTCTAATTTTACCACTGGAGAGCTCAGTTTTTGAGCCTGAAAAATGAAATTAACATAGTAGTACTTATCAAAAAGAAATTGCAGTTTGAATCATCATCATTAATAAGCATTTATTAAGCACTGAATATGTACTGGGCACTGTGCTGATCTTTGGGATTATAAAGGACGACAAAAAATACAATTCATGCCTACTAAGAGTTCACATTGTACTGGAAAAGACAATATTAAAACAACTATGTGTGTATAACGTGTATGAATGTATATGCACAAGTACGTATGTGTATATCTACGCACACAGTGTAGATGGGAGGGAATGCACTAGAGTGGGTGACAGAGGGAAGGAGAAGGAGACCAGGAAAGTCCTTTTGAAGAAGATGGGGCCTGAGCAGAGACTTAAAGGAGGCCACGTAAACCAGTACACAGAAGTGAGACAGGAGAACATTCTAGGCAAGCAGGAACGCTGTTGAGAAGGCATAGCGTCAAGATTGTGTCATGTCTGAGGAAAAACAAGGAGACCAGTGTCACAGTGTGCTTGAATATGTGAAGAAGGATACATGTATCCTGCAAGTCTAGGAAGGCGCTGGTTAGGCTGTGGAGGGCTTTAAAAACTAGACACCAGATTTTTGTGGCATCTTGTAGGCAGTAATAGGGAGCCACTAGAAAATATTAAGTAGGAAACTGATGTAGTCAGTTTTGTCCTTTAGAAAGATCAGCTGAGTGGAGGATAGACTGGAAGGGGAGAAACTTGTGCTAGGGTTACTGACAGTGGCTTTTGCAAGAGTGTGAGGTAATGACTTGAATACGTGTCAGTCAGTAAGTACCAAGTGCCTTTTTACGTACCAAGCACTGTGCTAATCGCTGGGAATATACAAAAAGGCAAAAGAAAGTCTGTGCCCTCGAGGCCCTTACAATGTAATGTAAACAGCAAGCAGACAGATACGTACAAGGAAGCTGTGTGTTTGTCCTTCGTTGTGAAGAAGACCATGCCATCAGAGAAATAATGACATGACTTGCACTTGACTTTGTTTTGAGTGAGGGAGGGCTGTGCAGGTCACCAGCCTCACTTCTCCAGAGCTGTCTGAATCCAGTGACCAGATATTCATCAGAATGACTGGAGATGACCCAGTATGAGGCAATTGGGGTTAAGTGACTTGCCCAAGGTCACACAGCTAGTGAGTGTCCAGTGTCTGAGGTGAGATTTGAACTCAGGTCCTCCTGACTCCTGCACTGGTGCTCTATCCACTGCACCACCCGGCTGCCCCCTTACAAGCAAGCTGTATGCAGGATAAAAAGGGCATCAGAGAGGGAAGGCATTAGAATGAGAGATTCTTTGGAAGATGAGATTTTATTTGAGACTTGAAGGAAGTGAAGGAAACCTTGGGTAGACATGAGAAGGGAGAGCAAAATACCTAGATCTGAGAGATAGGGAATGTCTTGTTTGTGGAACTAGGATTGAAGAATATGTGAACAGAGTGAGGTATGAGACTAGAAAAATGGTGAGTTATGAAGAGCTTTGAATATCCAACAGAGGATTTTGTATTTGATCCTGGGGATAATAGGGAACCTCCTTGAGGTGGGGGAAGAGGCATGAGGGTGGGAGGGAAAGGGGAGTGATATGGTCAGACCTGTGCTTTGGAAAAAATCATTTTAGTGGCCAGTTAGAGAATGGATTGAAGTGAGGAGAGACTTGAGACAAGCTGACCCACAATAATCCAGGCATTAGACGATGGGGGCCTGCACCAGGGTGTTGGCCGTGGCAGGAGAAGAGAAGGGGGCGTATTTGAGAGATGTTGCAAAGGTGAAATCGACAGGCTGTGGCCACAGTTTGGTCGTGGGAGAGGACAGGGGAGAAAAATAGTGAGGATTCCAGGATGATTACTAGATGCTGCCCTTGACAGTAATAGGAAATTTGGAGTGGGGAGGAGTTGGAGGGAAAGATGATGAGTTTGGTTTTAGATGTGTTTAGTTTAAGATGTCTACTGAATAGCCAATTTGAGATGTCTGTAAGGCAGTTGGAGCTGCGAGATTAGAGATCAGCAAAGAGGTTATGACAGGATAGGTAGATTTGGAAATAATCTGTATAGAGATGATAATTAAGTCCATGAGAGTTAATGAGATCAACTGGTGAAGTAGTATAGAGGGAGAATGGAAGAAGGCCCAAGAACCCTATGGGACACCTACAGTCTGAGTTTGATCTAGAAGAGGATCCAGCAAAGGAGCTTGAGAAAGAGTTGGTCAGATAGGTAAGAGAAGCAGGAAAGAGTGGTATCCCAAAAACCTAGGGAGAAGAAAGTATCAAGAAGGAGAGAGTGTTCAACAGTGTCAAAGGCTGCAGAAAGATCTAGGAGAAGGAGAATTGAGAAAAAGCCATTGGATTTGGCAATGAAGAGATTGATTGTAACTTTCAATGGAGCAGTTTTACTGTAATGATGAGGTTGGAAACTATATTGTAAGCCATTAAGAATGAGAGGACATGAAGTAGAGGCACCTATTGGCTATGATCTTTTCAAGGAGTTTAGCCTTAAAGGGCAGAAATTATAGGATGATATTTATCAAGGATGAAAAGATCAAGTGAGGATTTTTTTCAGGATGAGGGGAGACCTGGCATGTTTTTAGACAGTAGGAAAGGAGCCAGTAGACTGAGAAAGGATGCAACCTGTTAAAAGAGATGATACAGAATAGGATCGCTTGAGTGAGTAGATGGTGTTAGTCATGGTAAGGAGTAAAGCCACTTCTTCACGTGAGATAGCAGCGAAGGGGGAGATAGTGGTAGAAAACATCTGAGTGATAGGAGATGAGGATGAGGGATTGGTGTGAACTCCAGTTTTTTCTGGAAAATATGAGGCAAATTTCTCAATTAGGGGTGCGGGGAAAGGGGAAGCCATGGGAGATCTGAGGAAGGTTGAAAAGATTTGGAAGAGCTGCGAAGAGTGAGATAGTGTATTGATAAGAAAGTTAAAGAATAATTTGCATAACAGCAGTCAGGGCCCAGCTGAGGTTGTGTAACATAAATTTTTAGTGTACTCAACCAAAATGATTGCACGTGTGATTTTCTACACATTTGTTCAGCAGTACACGTGTAGAAGCAAAGGGGGCAGATGACGGGAGTTATCTAAGATCATGACCTTGTGTGTTAAGTATGAGTGTGAGAAATTGAGGATGACTTGAGAGGATGGTGGTGTTGACAGCAATAGGCAGGCATGAGAGACTAGACACCGCACAGATGTTCGCAGTAGAAGAATGTTAGGAAGTCATGAACTTATGTTTAAGGATAGAAGAACACGAGGAAGAATATTCTTTAGGACGAGAATCTAATACTTAATGAGCAGAAAATCTTTTCTCATATATATTGATATCTTCATTAGCTTTCATAGTTTCTTTAAGTCAACTTTAAGAATTCCTAAACACCGAGATTTAGGTGAGTATGTCTATGTGGCTAAACCGTGAGGCTGTTAAAGAGCTTACTTATTTTTGATAATTCCAGTATTAATTTACTTGGAGAATCCTACGTGAATTCGTTGATTTTCATGTGCTTTAGTTTCCCAGTCGATAAGATCAGAATATTACGAAGGTTAATGTATTAATGAACCTGTTATAACATCTCCCAGCAAGTGTCACGAAAACAATAGACGTGGCATCTTGTTTGAACCGTCATTTGGCGCTCCCGCTGTCTTTACTGCCTTTTTTTCCTCCGATATTAAAGCCCTGAAACCTGAATGCAGCAATGCAGGTGAGATACCATTAGAGTTACAGGAAGAGTTCTAGCTTCAGTCTGTGAATCTCTATGCAGTGCCTTTGTTAAAAAACAAAAACAAAACACTGTATAAATTAGGCACTCAATTGTAATGTTCATTTAGGGCACATGCATCTTGTGGCTTCAGTATTTTGTACTAAGATGCAAAAAATTCTTTTGGTGTTAGAGAAATTGATAGTTGAATGGGGCTGAGTGTCCCAAAGGTATTTTATCCAAGTTATACAGATATCTAAAGACAATGTCATTTTTCAAATCCCACCTAAATATAGCACAGAATTAGAGCGATACTGGTTATGTTAGATAATGATTTGTCTACACCTCTGATCTGATGGCTCACTAGAATCATTGTTGAATATGACAGTTATCATTTGAATTGATGGCCTGAGGGTTCAGGATGCCAGCAGGACAGTCCATGTGAATTCTTCCATCTCATCTCAGCAAATTAATGGGAAAGGTTATTATATATAAAAAGACACACTCTGCCATACATAGGAGCAATTCTCCAAAATAACTAAGTCCTGGAACAGATAACTTCAGACTCTGAAGTCCATTGTTGGAATAGTGCATCTTGGATCTTAGTCAAAATACGACTAATGTATTAGCAAAAACCTACATTTGACATTAACTAGGAAACTTTTTATTTTATTTTTAATCATTACTGCCTCCATTTGTACAGTTTAGGTATTACACTTGGTGTTTAGTCGTTGGTTGATGTTCACTTGTTTTTAAATATCGTATTGTCCAGGTGTACCTAATGTCTGATTTCTGGTTTTTCATTTACCTTTTCAAGTCTCCTTCGCTGCTGCCAGAAATAATTAAGACTGATGTCCCCATTTACTTATGCCATTTAGCGAAGCCAAGAATATAATTTGTTTGCATAATTGTGGATCTCCATTCACTACCTCTCAAAAAACAAACATAAATGTCTTTCATACTGTCGGGAGATGAGTTGAATAGTCATGGGTCGTTGAAGTAAATAGATGTAGAGGACGAAAACAAGAAAACAAACCAATAGTAATATAACGTGGATTTGGATCTCTGTGCAGTTCCTTAATGATGGTTCTTGTACCATGTACCCAAACTTCCCAGAGGGAATAGTACAGCAGTGTGAATCCCACTTAATAAGTATCTGTGAAGAAAATGGCTGACTGAACCACTGAAGAAGAGTTCTCTTCATGGCATTTTATCTCATGAATGCAACTATTGAAACAGTTAGGTCACTTTTCTCACTTATTATTTACACTATTTCTATTTCACGTCAAACCAGCAGGTATTTCCTGAGTGTTGTGTGCGAGGTCCTGTACCAGCTACTGTGAAGAGTAAAAAGAAATGTGAAACGTAGGCCTTGTATTCAAGGAGCTGAGCTTGATTAGGTGCTTACAATCTAGCTTTACTTGAAAATAGGGAAGATCAGGTGGCGTGTTCCACTGTAATGACAAGCAGACGTCCAAAGGACTGTACTCCTTGGCCTCTACCATCTTAACAAACATGTTTAGCTTTAAGATATGCTAATTTCTTTTTCATGTTTTATTAATATCAAATAGTATTAAGGAAATGTTGAAACTTGGTTTTCTCATTAGGATTTTGGTTATTATTGATTCCTGATCATTATTTGCTGAAATGAAGCAGATAAAGTTCATAGTTAGTGTATTTGAGATTGTGAATATATACCCAAAATGCAATTTCCTGCAGTCCTAGTTACTTTTAACTCCAAAACACTTTGACCTAGAACATCCCAGATAATTAAAACAGAAAGCGAATTTTGTTATTTTGTTAAATATATGCAGTTAATTTCATAGCTTTCTTCATTATTTCAAGAAAATGAGAATTTCTTTCTGTTGTTCAGCTCCTGTTTTAACAAAGAACTTTTAGGAACGTTTTGGTTTTTAAGTATTTGTTTTGAAAGCCCCCATGCTAATAGTACCTAATCTAGATGTTTACGTTAATAGCTGAACCATGGGCTTCTTATATAGAACCCTGAAAGTTTTTACATTTACCTGACTGTAAGTAATGTGCTCATTATCCAGGTATCCATCAGCTGTCTAGTTTCCAGTTTAACAGGTGTTCCCATACAGTTGGAGATTTGATTGATCCTGATAGTGAGCAGAGGTCTCTTTGTTCTCTAGTGCAGTATTACACATGTATGCAGGGATAGTGCTTTACATTCTGCTATCTTTACTATATGTTTCTTTTTAATACCCTCTACACTTTTGTACCAGTCATAGATCCCAGTTTTATATCAGCTGCGCTTGTCATTTTGACCTTGATCTGTTATGGTCTGTTATGATAACTCCACCATGGACAAGGAATATTTTATTGAAAGTTTAAATGTTCCGTGAGTGATAAAAAACAGCATCTTTGTAGCTTTTGAAGAGCCAAGTTATTCAAAAGTGGTTGCCACAGCTACCACCATCCCCATATACATAGTTCTTTAAGGTTTGCCAAACTCTTTATGTATTATCTCATTTAACCCTCACGACAATCCCATGATGTAGGTTCTGTAGAGAGGTTAGGTGACCTGTTTACAGGTCACACATCTGGTAAATGTCTGAAGCAGGATTCGAACTTGGGTCCTCCTGACTCCCATGTCCAACACTACGTCCATTGCACCGCCTCCCTAGACTTAACTACAATTTCTCTGTATCTCAACTTACTCTGTATATATCTTGAATGTACATAGCTGTTTTGCATGTTTTCTCCTGTCAAGATGTGAATGCCTTGCGGACAGGGACTGTTCTTGCCTTTGCTGTGTTCTCAGAGCTTGACTTAGTGGCTGGCACATGTTAGGCACCTAGTATCAATGCTTCTCAATTTGACCACTGTAGCTGAGAGAGCTGGTAACTTAACTGCAACTTGTACCTTTTAAATTGGGCTCCTTTCCCAAAAACAAACATCAGATTTTTTGTTAGTAATGCAAAAAATAGAAGAATTAGTAACTGATAAATACTGCTGATTAACTCATAAATATTCTAGTGGATCTATGTTCTTATCAGTGTATTTTATTCAGCCACACAGATGGCAGCCCATCTGTGGTTGCTTTTTCTTCATGACCTTGATCCATGTCATCCCATTCTTCACGATGTCATCTAATAAAAGAAAAACCCCAAATATCTTGATTGGCGTATGAAGTATGAGCCCATAGCAAACTTGATAGAAGTCCATTTAGACTCAGCAAAGTATGAGGAACATTACTTTGTGCATAAAAATCGTGCTTTGACTTATCTTCTTTTTAAAAGTAAATTCTTACATTGTTGTTGACTGATAAGAAATTAACTTTTTCCGTTTTCTTGTTTTTCTTTTGCTAATAGTTTTGAGAGTTTGTCTATAAAAATGGAAAAACATTTTGCAAAAATAGTGTTGTCATGTTGAAGTAATTGTGAATTCATCATTCTTATTTCACAGGAACAGCTACTTAAGATCACGATATAAAACTCCCTAAACACAATGACCAGTAACAACAGTCATAATGTCACTCTGCATTTCACATGGTAGAAGTAGTCTGGGCACTCACATTTTCTTATTTGGTGGAAAGACTGGAACTCGGGTTTGCGGAATCTGTTTTATGTATTTGAATCTCACCTGGTGAATGGGAATGGTGTGTGCTTCAGCTGTTAAGGGAACACCACAGGAATGGAAGGGGGGTATGGAGCACTCGTAAGGAGGCTTGTCTTTTGGATTTGATTCAGACAAACCAGTTCACTTGTGACACGATCTCTCCGTGTGGTTGGTTTCAGGGGGGATTTGTTCAATTTCCCACGCACTCAAGAAGTGGAAGATGAAAAAATGGAGGATGAACCTAGCCCCTGGCCATGCCAACAACAGCCCATCAAGCACACTGCTCATGTTGAGGCCCCTGTTCCCTCAGCCGCACAACAACAGACTGTTACACAAGTGCCATCCAGTCCAAAAGGAGACACTGTGGAGATGGATGTGGTGGAAGAATCCCAAACCAGTCGGGATCAACACGGTAAAGTCTTGTGTGCAAGCCCAGGAACACGAGAGGAAAGCACTTGTCCCAGCACAAGTGACAAAGAAGTCCAGACAACAGAACATTCCCTTTGGGCTCCAACTGTTGTTTCAGTAGCAACACAAACCTCGAAAGGAGCGTGTGAACAAGTAGAGGTGGGGACCAGCACGGCTGACCAGAACCTTGGGAGACAAGATGCTAAGGTACAGACTGAGAGGAGGAATGCTGAGAAACCTGCAAATGTCTCAGGAGATGATACCGACTCTTTGCATAGCCAGGTAAGAACAGGCCTGGGCCTTCCCTGGGATCTTCTCAACTGTGTGATCTACTGGTTAATAATCATGTATTAGTCAATGGAGAAGATGAGACTTTGACAGTACAGGGCTATGTTTCTTACTGAGCACCAGGGAGTCTCTCAAGAATGGAGATGGAGGTGGAGTGGGAGATATTAGAGCTATAACTAATCTGTAATGTTACAGGGAAAACGGAGTAGTATTTGAGTTTAAGTAGATCTCCTTTCTCTTGAAAGAGAGGGTTAGGTGAACAGTCTGCACTTTATTTCATATCATATATGAAATATTTCATAATTCATACTGTGGCCCTTGATACCTTCCTGTCCCTTCCTCACCTATCAGGTCTTAGTCTAGTTCCTAGGAGTCCTCTTTATGGAGTGTGAGGGAGGACGGAAAGTTGGTGGGAAGGGGTTGGAGGAGGAGCACAATAAGGATAAGAAGAGAAGTTAGGAAGTGAAGATTTGTAGTGGGTGGGAAGGTATCAGGGGCTGATGGTCGGGGCGGAGGAAGAAATTCAAGAATGTAATGAATAGCATGCTAAAAATTGGGTGGTTTTAAGGAGAGAGAAGGTGATATGTTAGATTCACAAGTCAGAAAATAAATGTTCAGGATTTCTTTAGGTGGCTGTGGGATCCTTGGGAGGAAAACAGATGGAAACTGATCTAGGTTCACCTCGGTAAAGAAGTTATGGCCCTCTTCACTTTGGATCTGTTTTGGAAAGGCTTCTTTCTAATCATAAATCCCTCATCAGGTGCTTTCCAGGGTCTCCTGTGTGGAGCTCATTTCATTTACTGATGCCTCTTAAGGAGTAAAGTCCTGTCAGTCGTCATAAGAAAACTTTAGTGCTTGAAATGCCTGCATAAAGAGGTGATGTTCTGAAGCAGCGTATTAGCACTAAGAGGATGGTAGTTTCAACCCACTTTAAGTCCATCAGTCCAGGCACAGGAGATGTTACATATCAGCCTCCTGTTTCCCTGTTTTCATCTTTAAGGTGTTAGTTGAATCTTACAGCTTAATAATTTGGGTCCGTTTTTTGAGCTTTGGCTGTATGTGGGCATGGTGGTTAGAGAGCCTGCCTTGGAGTCAGGAAGAGCTGGGTTCAGTCCCCGTCTGTGACACATTCTAGCTTAGTGACCTTGGGATAAGTCTCTTAGATTCTAAGGATCCTTAGAAACCCTCTAAAGCTGTAAATCAAAAAAGATTTGTTGGTCTGTATGAGTGGAGGGAATTTGTACACTGCATGTTCCCTATATAAATGAACTAATTGGTTCAGATCAAAAAAATTTAATTACTGCTTCTCTTTTCTCACCTAAAATATATTCTAGACTCATGGTTTCATTGGCATAGGGAACTTTCAGTGAATATACCAATTCCAGTGGGCAGCTGTTCTGCAGCTTGTAGGCATAGAGTGTTGCTTGGAGGCCATGGGAAGTTAAGTGACTTAGGTGTCAGAGGCAGCACTCGAACACAGGCCTTCCTGACTTGGGGCCAGCTTTCTGTGTGCTCTGCCATGCTGTCCCTTTCCTCACGAACATGCAGAGCAGTCACCTGAAAGTCTGGAGATCTGACTTCTGGTCTCAGCTTTGCCCCTGACTCATGTCCTTTTCCTCTTTTGATGCCTTCTCTGTGCTGATAAAGCCAAGGAAGGCTGTGCATTGTGGGTAAGACTGAAGTCTGTTTTAGTGGAAGCTCATTTGCTCCTGTAGTCCTCAGGGTTTGGATTGTGCCCCTGGAACTAAGGTTCTCTGCATTTAAAGAGTGTCTTCTTTGACACTGCCCTCATCCTCCCCATTTATGAGTGAAAAACCAAGCTGCTCCCTCTCGGGCAGGTCTTTTTCCGAGAGCTGTTCATGAGAAAGCAACGTTAGTGTTTTTGTCCTTTCCTCTTTCATCTCTGACTCGTCTGTTTTTATGCGGCTGTCACTTGGCTTCTCCTGAGTGGGACAAAGTGAAGACTTCTCATCTAGAGTGGATCAGCCCCTAGGCCTGAGTTTCTAAACTTCAGACACTTGCCACTCATCTCCCCTTGTCTGCTTAACCCATTTCCTTGTCACATTGTACAATCAGAACCCCTTGCAGAACAAAGGAAATGTTGGTTCAGTTTCTTTTTCGATTCTTTGCATCGGGAATTTCTGAGAATATGCCACTTGCTCAAAACATTAACCAATAGAGTTAAAGGTTAAGTTGGGGGGAGTTTTGTGGTTTTTAGCTTTACAATCCTGCATCTGCTCTTGTAAGACACCTCCCTGCTCCAGGAAACTGGTGAAGGGACCGCCTGCTTCTTGCAAGAACCACGTAAAGGACTTTGTGTTCATACTTGGAGATGCCTCTGAGTAGTCAGTTTGAGTAGGGGTCTTGCCATCCCACACGGTTTTTTTCTTGTAAGTAGCACAAGTGTTTGATTATAAAAGATGTTTATCATCAGTGATTACGAAATTCAGGTTTGATATGATTTCAAGTTAAAATTTGTCCTGAAGGAATAATAAGCAGCATCTGAAAATGGTCTTCCTCTCAGGATTGTTACCTGGCATTTATGATTGTAAAAGGTATGAAGATGGGTATGTGTTAGGCGTAATATCACTTCAGTACAATTGGGGTTTTAAAAAGGATGGGATAGAAATTTGATAAGTAAGCGATGAAAATACTGATGTCCACAACGTAATGGTAGAGTTAGCTTCTTTGCTTAAAGCTCGAAGGGGATTCTAGTACAGGAAGTTATAGATGTGAAGGAACCAGACAGTCTGAGTCATGGGATTGAGAGATCTGAGGAGAGAGAAAAACCACTTACATTGCTTTAGTAAATATCTCAGTCGAATTTAAGGTGACTTGATCTAATCAGGGTAAGAAGACTGTGCCCACATGGTAGATTTATTGAAGGGATGTGGAAATGCATTCAGCTGAATGATAATGGTGCATTTAAAGTTTCAAGTCAACTTAAATAGTTTAAATTTTTAAGTAAATCTAAATGTAGTTAATTAGAAGTTGTTTTGTTAACTAAAATTGGTTTATGCTATGGAGCAAGCATATTTACAGAAGTATGTGAAAGGAAGCTTATGGCTAAATGTGAAAAGACCTTGGTTTGAGGTCTTGTCATTGTTGCCACTCACGTTCATGAGGGTTTTGTGATAAACTGTAAGTTGTTCTCAACAGAAGAAAATATTTATTGTATGACTTTTGCATGATTTTTGAAAGACCTACCTCCCAAATTTGTATTTGTAAGCTAATCTGTTATAGGAACTTCAGATTTTGGGGGGGGGGGGTGGTGGAAGATAAGGGACAAAGATAATGGAGACTAGGAATTTTAAGGCAAAATAAAACCTCTTGGCGCCCCCCGCCCTCCCCCCCTTTTTTCTCCTTTTAAAATCCAGTCATTACAGAAGGACTTCTTAAGAATCTAATCTGAACTGGAGGTGCTCAGAGAAGAGATGTTAACTTTCCATTGTAAAAGGAGAGGAGTTGGCCCCAGCCCCACCCAGGGCCCCTAAGATCTGAAGAGTCTAAAATGATCGCCCAAGCGGCGTGGCTCTTCACTTCTTAAAGGTGTAATCTCCATATAAAATGTAAGCTGCGTATGGAGTCCTGAACCTGGAATTTATTTAGGCGATAATGTCTAGTAATTGATTTTTAGGACAAATTTAAGATTTAAGATGTGAGTCCCGGTAAAATTAGTTCAGATCTTGCTTCAGATGTTTGGTGCCTCTGTGAATACAAGCCGGTCCCTTAACCTTGTTTATGTAGAATGGGGATGATCATAGGAGCTGCCTCCTACAGTGGCTGTGAAGATCAGATGAGATAATGTGAGATAATAACTGCCAGCTGTTGTCAATATAATCTCTTACCTAGTACCTATTTATGAGTAATAATATATTTAAATTTCAGTGTTTGTGTTGGAATCTGTCTTAGATTTCTTAGAGACCCGTTTTCATGTGATAGCTTTTTATTAACATATTTTCCCCACTTCAGGTATGAAATGTAGAAAATATGAATTTATTTCATCCCACATATTTTCCTCATGGCAAGTAAGTTCATTTTCAGCAGTAGCAGCAAAAGAATATATTATGAATGCTTGTTCAGAGTAGCTGAAGAGATATGTGTAATCCTTTTAACTTTAAAGCAGTGCTAGCCAGGGTGAACCGTTCTGAACAAGCATTTGCTCAGTCAGCAAGCATTGATATGCCTTCTCTATGTCAGGCAGGCACCGTACTAGGAGCTAGAAATACTGGGACAAAGACGGTCTGTGCTCACAAGTAGCTTGCATTCTAATGGAGAACATAACTTGTATGTAAATAGGTTATTGCAAAAGAAATACAAGGTAACCTTGGTAGGGAAAGTGCTATTAGCTGGAGGGACTGGGATAAGATTCATGCAAAAAGTGGTGCTTGAGCTTAGTTTTGTATGGATACCATGAATTCTAAGAAGTGGAGGGGTGAGAGGTGGGCAGAACAGTCAGTGCAAAGACATGGGAGTGGGAAATCCAGTGTCAAGTTTGAGGAGCAGAGAGAAGGCCAGTTTAACTGTACTTTAAAGCATGTGGAGGGGAGTGATATGTAATACAGAAAGCTAAGCTGGGACCAGGTTGCAGAGAGCCTTAAATGCCAAACAGAAGAGTTTCTATTTGGTCCTGGAGATTATAGGAAGCTGTTGGAGTTTATTGAGGTGTATGCTGGCTGTCAGAGGGAGAGATGGTAACAGGATTGGAACTGCGCTTTATGAAAAAATCATGTTGACAGCTCTGTGGAGGATGTCTGAGAATGGAGCAAGGTAGGGAGGCCAGTCAGGAGACTGATGGAAGAGTCCTAGTGAGGGATGATGAGGGTTTAAGTAAGCTGTGCAAGTGGGAAGGATGGGATAATAAACATGAGATGTTGTAGAGGAAATGACTATTAGTATGAAATAATGTGATGTTTATATTGAAGATTAATTTATTTGTTTGAATTCTTTAGTTTTTGTAGCTCCTTATAAAATAGGAGTTTTGCCAAATGTACATCAGAGGTTGCAACTTACAAGCTATTAGGATTCGTCCTTGAAAGAAGCTTTAATGTGGGAAATATCAAGGGTTTACAGCTGGAAAGAAAGCTCAGAGGTCATCTAGTCCCCTTACACGTAAGGAAACTGAAGCTAACAGATAAAATGCCTTAAAATACCTAGTGTTGTCAGACCTAGGTTATTTGACTTCAAAGTTGACTCTTTTTACAGCTCTACCAAGACCTTATTTCCCATCACAGAATTCATATTAGAAAGACACCTTATAAAGTCCTTCTGCCTAAGTATAAGACTCATTCCACACTGGAGATTTCATATGGGAGACAAACTAAATGAATGGTGACAATTGAGGGGAAGGTTTTTTTCTCTAGAACCAACACTTCATGTGTCAGCAGTTCATAGTAGAATGAGAAAAATTAAATAAAAAGAAATAAACATTTTTTTAATAAAAATAACATGACATTAGTACGTAGAAGACTGGCATTGGAGTCAGGTAAGCCTGGGTTAGAGTTGCCTCTGACACGTACCAGCCATGCGACCTCAAACAAGTCCTTTTATCTCTCCGTGCCTCAGACAACTCTCTGAGAATATAAATGGCAAGGTACAACTGTGCATGTGAGTGTGGGAGGATTGGGTACCAGGAATTCTCTACATTGATAAAAGCACAGAATTGGATGGAAAAAAAATGGTATGTTTTATATTGTAGTATGAGCCAAGTTTCACTTGGTGTTTTCACATGTTTAGCCTTCATAAAGGCACAAGGTTTTATTTGAATTAATAAATTATTTTTCTTTATGATAGAGCTATAAACAGGATTCTCATTTGTTCAAAATTTGTTTGTAGACATCAACCCAGGTTTTAGGCGTAATACATTCACGGCATGTCTGTTAAGTAGATTATGTACTGAATGTTTCAACACTGCAAGAAATCTTGTATCCGTTTCCAGCTGTAATTAATTCACGTAGTTTTACTGCATTCTGATTTCATGAAACCCATCAATTGTGTCATTTTGAATTGGTTGGGTTATAGTTCTATCCATTTGTATTAGTGTGTAAATTATCTGTTCTACTGTTTAAACATTATAGGGAGAAGAAGAATTTGACTTGCCTCAGCCCCCACCTGGCCAGGTCTTGCGTCGTCACATGAGAACTATACGTGAAGTGCGCACACTCATTACACGTGTTATCACTGATGTATATTATGTAGATGGCACAGAAGTGGATCGAAAGGTGACTGAGGTAATAATATACTAGATTTAAGTGACAAATTTCACTCAACAGAATGGTACCTTGGGTTTCTTGTGACCATTCTATCTTTTCCCTATGTCCCCATTATCCAGCTGTTGATGCTTTGTTTTCTGTATGTTTTATATCAGAAAGTAAAAGGGTGAAGTAGCTCCGAGACCTCCGCACGAGCTAAAAGTTAATGATTCCAATTTGTAATCCTCTCCAGTCCTGGTACTGCTGTGTGGCCCTGAACTTGTCCCTTAACCACTCAGTGACCTTTTCTTTTAATGTAGAGATTTAGAAATGACTATCAAACTTTCTCAGGTGTGCAGTATTAATGAGGAGCAGCATACTAAAAATACAGTTTAAAATTTTTATATAACGTTTAAAAACCTTAGTATAGGATCATTGGATCTAAAGTTGGAATGAATCTCAAGAGATCATCCAATCCACCTCCGTACTTTTGTGGACGGCAAAATGGGCCTGGTGGTGGGCAGTGCTTTTAGGTCGCACAGGTACTAAGTCTGAAATAAAACAGGATTGGAATCTCATTTCTTTGACTCTAGATCCACTATCACACTATAATTCATATGCAGGTTGTTATACGGTTTTACAAGGCATCTGTTGTAATCACCCAGTCAGTCAGAGAATCACAGATTTAGATAGAGATGGACGGAACCTTAGAGGCCATCAAGTCCAATGCCCTGATTGTACAGATGAGGAAACAGAGCCTGAGAAGAGGTTAAGTGATTTGTTCAGGGTCACATAGCCTTTATATAAGGTAGAATTTGAACACAGGTCCTCCTGACGGAGGCCAATACTCTTTTCACCACTCTAGGCTGCCTCTTTTCTTCCAGCTTTGAAATGTTGGCAATAGATTGCTTGTGAAATTCTGAAAGTTCATGTTTTTGGAAGCTGACGTAGACTCATCTTCAGGGTTGGTGTAATGTCTAAGTTTTTAATGATCACGTTGCCACTTGTTGCTCTGGTTAAAGTTGTGTACTTACCTCAGAGCTCGGGCTGAAATTGGACATGGTGAAGGAATCGCATATTAGAACCTCTGCTGGTGAGTCTGATTCAGAACTGGAGAAACAGGGCAGGAAAAGTTATTCCTTTTGTATCTAGAGACTCAGCATAGTTTTCAGGTTTTTTGGCTATCTTAAGAATCTGTTAAGAGGTCCATTATTGAGCCTTTGAAAGAACTAATGCTTTTATGCTCAACTTTTACACGCAGTATGGTGAAATATCATATTAAGGCCTCAAATATATATGTTTGTCTCATAATGACAATAGCTCCCATAGATTTCATTAAGATTTATAAAGCACTTTGTTCATAACAGCTTTGTTAGGTAGTAGTGGAAACATTCTTATCCACACTGTAGAGATCCATTAGCTGAGGCACAGAAGGGGCCAATCCCTTGTCCGCATGTACACACAGCGGATTTTAAGGCCAAGATCTATGTTGTTGGACTGCGTGTTGCTGTTTCTGCTGTTTGGATGTTCATTACCCATATTAGCAATTTGGGGTGATCTTTC
This sequence comes from Notamacropus eugenii, assembly GCF_028372415.1. Classification (NCBI taxonomy): domain Eukaryota; kingdom Metazoa; phylum Chordata; class Mammalia; order Diprotodontia; family Macropodidae; genus Notamacropus; species Notamacropus eugenii. The sequence goes on along the minus strand of NC_092878.1, from coordinate 31,927,362 downwards.
CTATGGCAGCTGATCATTTACATTTCTTCTTCTGAAAAGTATTTGTTCATTTTATTGGGAATGCCTTTTGGTCTTATATATTTGAGTCAGTTCAGTGTGTATTTTGGATTCTTTTTTGGACTGATCCTGTGATTTCAACAGTATGAGAAACTGCCTCTGCAGCTTGACTCGTCTGGGGTCATCCGGCCAATCCGCCTCACAGCGGGGACTGGAACCTCGGTCTTTGGAGCCCAGCTCTGCCCAGCATGCCATGTGTTCTCTCTGTCTGTTGATATCAGACTTGTCAGGAATATTTAATGCAAACCCACATTTGGTTAAGAGTGTGCTCTCCCCTGCCCCTCCTTTCATCCTCCAAGCCACAGTTGTGAAAGAGATCTTCTGTTTTCTAAATGGTTATATGTGGTTTTTTATGTAGGCTGTGGATGTGAGACACTGGTATCATCTGAATTTCTACTTCCTTCCCATTTTTCCATCAGTTTCTGATGTTATTTGCCCAGTTACTGAGTTATTTACCCACTAGTTTGATTTCCTGGCTTTACGGACTGCTAGGCTGCTGTACTTACTTATTTCTGTGTCTGATTGGTATCACTTACCTACCTTTCTCTTTTGAATCAGGACCAAGACAGTTTTCAGGTTTACTTATTTAGAACATAGTTTGTTCTGTGGTGATGCCTGTGTCCTCTTAATTCTTACACTTCCCTGTTATTTTCCACAAGGTTTCAGACCTTTTGTTCTCTTGAGCGATCATTATTATTTTGTCCAGTTCCATAAAGTACACTGCAGTCTGAGTGATGTCCCAGCCCCGTGGGTGCAGGGCTCTGCTTCCATCTTCTTGAACCTTCCCCACATAGATCTAACAGGACACTTGTGCTGCCTATTGTTGGGACCTCTTCTCAGGTTTTATGCCAGTCGCCTGTCCACCTCTAAGTTACTTTCTTCAGGGATAGGGAGGGAACCCTCACTCTCTGTTTGAAGATTTTCTCTGCCAGTTAAAATTCTCAACCCATGTGCCTGTATCTGTGAGAGCTGTGCTGAGACAGTCTACCACTTCATCTAAGGCATTCACTTGGGTGCTTTTTCAGAAAAAAATAATAGTTCTATATCCAACATTGGATGATTTTCTATTATCATGTTAGTGTTGCTTCAGGAATGAAGAAACCCACATCCTCTTCTAGACTATGGTCACTTCAGATGATTCATTCCTTCTCCCCATACCTGCCCCAGAAAACATGTATATTGGAGTCTCAGGAAGGGCCCGTAGGGTAAGATGTAAGTAACATTGAACTTGGAGTCAAAAGACCTGGATTTGCGTTCCAGCTCCAATACTCACCAGTTGTGTTATCTTGTACAAGTCATCTCTTAGCTCTAAGCCTCATTTCCTCATCTGTAAAATGGAAATATTAATCCTTGTACATCTTAAGAGTAGAAGTAGAAGCCCTTATAGTAACATTTCCTTACTAGATAATAGATAAAGAGGGTTGTCATAGGTAAGAAAACAACAGGAATTATTGAAGACCTTTTTGACTCACCTTAGAGGCCATTGAAGACTTGTGTCATATGAGCAGCCAAAGGACACACTCTTCTATCATTTTAATTCCCCTTCGTGATCACAGAGTAAACTTGTCCCTGTTGTCTTGCCTTAAACAAGGAAACTTAGAGGTCCCTTCATCTTTTAGGTAGGGAAACTGAGGTACAGTGAGATTGGTTACATGACTTGCCAAGGACACAGGTAATAAGTGGCAGAGCTGAGGTTCCATTTCAGATGTTCTGTCCAATGCAGCAGGATTTCTTCAACTTCCCCTAGTGGGCATTTGGAGGAGTGTGCATCCTCTTGGAGAATGAAGCTACCTTATGCAGTTTTTTAAATAGGGATCTGTTACTGCCAGTGCTCACCACTGTTGGAAACTAATGTGAGGAGCTGCCGCATATTCTCTGTAAAGTCACACACCAGAAAATTCTTATTTAAGGTATTGGTGTACTGTTGCTGCTGTTAGTCATTTACCAGATAAATGAAGCTGTTGAGATCCTTGTTGTTTGTCCTTCATTCCCAAAGAGGATCATGACATGAGGAGGTGAGATCATGACTTGGATTTAAGTGAATCAGGGCTATGCAAAGTCACCAGCCCCACTCTTTTCCTCTGGAGCCAGGGACTCAACTGGCCAGTTCCAGTTGAACAATGCAGCTTCCTTCCTTCTTTCCTTCCTTCTCTCCCTCTTTCCTTCATCCACATAGGGAATCATACACTTACTGGTGGGTGCTCTGCCCAAAGGAATATAAATTTTGATCGATGGAACCTGATCTATAGCCTGGTGTTTTTGCTTAAATGTCCTGGTCCAGGGCTCCTCAGAGCAGATTGTCACTGATACATATGTATTTTGATGAATAATATTGTTAATGGTTGCACTAATTAAAATAATACCCTATTTCATATTCTTTGAATTATTCTTATAGTCAGTAATTATTTTAACGTTTTATCTTTTGGCTTGAAAACTGTATTTCTAACATCCAGTAATACTTAGAGTATTGCTGCTGCTTATAGCAATAAACCGACTAGTTTAAAGATGATCGTCTCCATTTTACACACGAGGAGGGTTAGATTCAAGGGTGAGTCCACGGGGCTGGGGCTCAAGCTTAGGTCTTCTGATTCCAAGTTCAGTGTTGTTTGCCATATGCAAGTTTTTTGCAACTTCTAGCTATATTTTACCTAGCAAGATTTGAGGTATGGATTGCAGGACAGCAAAATAAAG